>NC_058133.1:143320696-143416163 GCF_016433145.1 Gracilinanus agilis
AGAGAGAGAGAGAGAGAGAAAGAGAGAGAGAGAGAGAGAGAGAGAGAGAGAGAGAGAGAGAGAGAGAGTGTGTGTGTGATGTTTGTAGGTGGGTTCAGGAAGGCTTAAAGAGTTCCTGCCATCTTAGGTCCCAGAAACAGAAATCATGTACTGATTTATTTAACAAATATTTGCTAGAGATGGTGAGCTCTTTGAGAGCAAAAGCTGTGTTGGTTTCCCCTGAGCTTAGAAGGTTGAACTTACACTTGACAGAAATTTAATAAAAGCTTGTTGAATTGAATTGACTATATACCTACTCCTATACCCAACTAGGGTTTAAATTTTTTATAACATGGTTAAATTATCAAGAAACTTAGTCCAGTGGCAGAGATACAGTATACACACAGCGTTGTGCCTTTGATACATTAAACCAGATCAACTGCCCTAGCCTAGACCAGCGTTGGCTAAAGTTTTCAAGTTCATGTGCCCAAACTGCAACTTCAAGCTGCCTGTGAGCTCCCCTCTACCCCCCACATTACCCCCAGAGAGCAGAGGGAGGGAGGTGCTCATTTTGGAAGCTTAGACAGAGGGAAAAGGCATCCAAAAAGTCCTCAGGCACTGGGAAGAGGGGGAAAAGAGCAGCTGAGTTGTGGCTGGACATGCATGCCATGTCTTTGCCAACTTTGGTTTAAACCATACATTGTTGTGAGTTGATCAGAACAAGCCGTCAGGAGAGGAAGTGGCCTCATTAACTAGTGCTAAATATCTTACTAAAGAACTACACACAGGTTCATATATTCACCCATAAACCTCCTATGACCAAGGCAAATGGGTTAAATTCCTTCCTTCTACTTCTTTACACACAGATGCCTAATGTGTAATTGCATGACTTCTTTTTCCCTCTCAAGTCCTTCTATTATATGGATTCTAAACTAGATTTTTTCCCAGATAAAACAGTGAAATATATAGCATAATTTGCCTTGATTTTGCTTGATTTGAGGATGACCTGTCATATCATGGGGATGGCCCTTTTCTTTCCAAGATAAATTAAATTAAAATCTCTGATTAGATTACTATGAGGAATTCCCTTGTGATAATTTTTCTCACTCTTCACCAATGCAGACTGAAATTGTTCTGTGACCTTATCATTTTTGTGATACTTAACATTTACATGAAGCATTTAAGATCTGCAAAGCAATAAATATACATTCACATATATATATATATTTGTTTGCATATATCTATATCTATATGTATATATAGACATCTATGTATATACATCTGTTTGCATATATCTATACGTGTACATATACATCTGTGTGTTACATTCTATATGTGTGTATATTATTTGATCCTTCTAACAGCCCTGTGATGCAAGGCTATTATATCTTCATTTTGTAGATAGGGAACCTGGAGGTTAGAGATTAAGTGCACTGGTTCTACCCCTACAATCCATCTGCAGAGGGTCCAAAATAATATCCTTAAAACACAAATTTGGCCATTTTAATCCCCTCTTCAAGAACTTTGGTGTTCTAGACTCTAAAATAAATGACTTGACTGTAAAATAAAATACAATCTCCCCATCTGTGGGTATTTATGTGTATATATGTCATATATATACACACATACATATATGTATGTGTGTATATATATATATATGTATATATATATATATATATCTTTTTACAATCTGGCTCTTAGCATCTTTCTAGGGTTATTGAATTACTCTTCCTCATGTACTCCATTACATTCAGACTCTTTCCCAAACTCAGCACTTCTCCCAACTTCTTGCCTTTTAACAGGCTTTTCTCATCCCCCAGAACAACTCATCTTTCACTTTCTCCCTTCTCAGTCCCTAGCTTCCTTCAGGGCTCAACTTCTGGACTATTCTCTTAGAGGAAGCCTTTCCTGATCCCATTAGTTCAGTTGGATTATATTAGATTGTATGACTGCCTGACCTTTGGCCATTTATCAAGTGACTGCAACCCTCTGTTGTGCACTGAGGCCAGGAGTAGAGTGGCTGGTGTGACCACATCTTATAGTCCCCACTTAATGGAAACACCTCTGTTTCAGTGGAATGATTGAATTATAGCTCCTCCTCCACTTGGGAAATTTCTTATTAAGATTCTTCACAGCTGAAAACACAAAGAGCTGTAAATATTGGATGAGAAGAAGTGAAAACCAGACAGGACCTGCACCTTTAATATAACTCTGACAAGGAGATGAAGACTGTTGGGATTTAACTCATATTTGATATGTTCAAGAAAGGGTCTCAGATCTCCAGAAATAAGACTGATTCTTTCCCCAGTACATTTATCCCATAATTCCCTATGCTCTGGGAGGGCTGCCTTTGATGTGGTACTTTTACAACAAAGAGGTCAACAAATCAATCTAATTATTCATAAAGCCAAACCTAAGAGACTGCAAATGCTAGCCTACAAAAAGGATGCTGTGTGGGCTTGGATGTTTCCTTAGGCTAAACTTTCTGGTATGTGCATATACTGGCAAATATTGACGCTTTCCATTTCCAGAAGGCAAATACAGTGGGAAATTCACTTTCCCCTACCTCGGCTTAAGCATCACACTTGCTCAATCTTATTTTTCTTATAGATGAATTGTTCTCATCTTAGAAGTTAACCTAATCTAAATGTTTCCTAGGATCTACAAATCAATATTATGGAGCTTTCAGTCTCAAGAATAGCTCTGGGCTATGCACAATCAGATATTGTAAATGCAGTGTAGAAAATACAATTTACTTTGATGTTATACAATGGTATCCTAATAATGATCATAAAAATTTTTGGTCCTAGTTTAAGGAATATTTGGAGGGACTCATTCAGTCATAGTATAAATAGATAGAAAGCTGGCTTTAGAAACAGGAAAACAAGTTCAAATCTTGCCTGAAATATACCAACTGTTTGGACCTAGTAAATCACTTAATTTCATAATACCCCCAGGCAACTTGCCAAGATTATAAATTGCATTGATAGAGGGTGTTCCTTGACAGGAGTTTCTTACACCACTTAAAATACAAGCCTTCTCCAAAATAATTATAATAATTAAGAATATAAAACTACTTGATCATCTTGGGACACCTAAGGTCAGATTTATTAGTGCTCTAAATTTTACTTGAATCTCTTAGGCTAATGATAAGGAAAACAAGATGTATAACTAGAAGGAAGCATAAAGATTGTCTAATTGAATCTCTTCATTTTATGGATGAAGTAAATGAGACCCAGAGGGATGAAGCAACTTGCCCAAAGTCATACAAGTACAGTACTAAGTAGTAGTATGGATATTTGAACAAAGACTCTGAATCCAAGTTGTCAAAAATCATTTGTTAAATGTCCTATGTGCCAAGCAGTGTGTTTTTCATTGTACATAGGCAGCATTGCCTAATTAGGATTATATTGATCTAAAATTGCAGGGTTATTATGAATTTCTAATTGGCTATTACTAAGATGTGAATTAAAACAAAAAACTTTGATTTATGTGCCTTTTAGATGTGGAAAATTATTAAAATCTAAGATATCTTATTTTTTCCTTCATTATATGTCAGATACTATTGTAAATATGTGTATCTGTGTGTAGATATGTCTTTGTATGTATATATATGCAGACATGTACACATATATAAAAATGTATTCATATATATGAGATCTCAAAAATCCTAGTGACATTTTAAATTATTAAAACTTCAGAATTCATTTTGACTTTAAGACTTCAAATGGCATGAAGACTTTTGGGACACTCTATATATGAAAAACAATTTTTCTGAACCCCAAGATTGAACCCTATCCAGATACTACTTAACCACGGTAGACTAGCTTTCCATGAACCTAGTTTTGACAACAGAATCCCCCCAAATATTTTGGTTGTTCACTTTCTCCATCCCTTTTCCCAGTAATTTGTCTAATTCAAATTAAGTTTAGTTTCTCAGTATTCCCCGCATATGAGAATTTCTGGCACAGTTTGACCATGTGTATATGTTCATGTATGGAAAAATGTATTTCTTGAAAGGCCCAAGTCAAGCCTTTTTTTTAGAGAATGTTCTCTAACTTAATCTGCCCAAGAATTTACCCCCCACAAAGTTAAGACATTGTTATATATTGGAAAGACTCAGTATTAGGTGACCTAGAGTTGAGATCCCATGTCAATCAGTGAAATAATCAACCAATCAGTCTATAGATGTTATTAAGTATGCAATCCATGCCAGGAACTATGCTAGGTATTGAGTATAAAAGCCCAAAATAAGTAGTATCTGCCCTCTAGGATCTCACATGATGTAGGGGGAAACAATATAAACGATATACACCAAAGAATATGCAAAAAAAATGCCAGGTAGATTATGAGAGAGTTCTAACACTGAGCAAGTTCAGTTGAGATTTCATTTAGAACATATGTACACGAGTGAATTCGGAAGAAAACAAGAGTTCCCAATGGGCAGAGATGAGGAGAGAGAATTCCAGAAAAAAGGAGAGAACCAGTGAAAATATCAGAACAAAGAAAAGGAGAGGGATTGTTAAGGGTGAGAGGCCAGTTTTCTGGGTATGGAAAGTGGAAATAATGTGTATTATAAAAAGATAGTTGGGGACAATTTACATAAGGCTTTAAATGTCAAAGAGAAGAACTTGTATTTGATCTTAGAGACAATAGGTATATATTAGAATTGATTTCATAGAGGGATGATGTGGTTCAACAGAATTTTAAGTATAACATTTTGGCAGCTATATAGAGGATGATTTGGATATGTTGACTTTGAAATGCCAGTTGGACATCTACTTTGTATTGGCTAAGTAAGTATCAGTTAATGCTGCTAAATAGAAGCTTAGGAAAGAGATTAGGGCTGGATATATAGATATAGGACCATCTGCATTGAGATGATAAATTATCCCCTGGAAACTGATATGGTCATTTACTAACACTGTGACCTTGTGACTTTGAAGGTCAGTCCTTTCAAATGTAAAAAAAGGATAACTTGACACATTGAGGACTTTCCTTGACTTTGTGAGGCAAGCAGAGAAAAGTATTATTGTTTCTTGATGCCTATATCCTAATCTGTGTCATATCATGTCACACTAAACTAAATATAATCCTATTTTGCTTTTTAGTTATTTCAAGACCATAAGCATTTATTAAGTGTCTACTCTATGCTGGCACTGTGCTAACTGATAGAGATACAAAGACAAAAATAAAAAAATATACCTTCTCTCAAAGAACTCATAATCTAATGGAGGAGACAACATGAAAATAACTATATACTCCCCTCCAAAAAAGAGACATATACGGGATAAATTGAAGATAATCATAGAGAGACGGCACATTTGAAATATAACCATCCTGTCTTTTCAACCAGGCCAGAGGTTTTCATTTGAATGCTCCAATGTACCTAACTGGACACAGAGTAGGCATTTATTGAGCTGTCTTTATCCCTGTGCATATGTACATAATTATATTAAATTATAGAATTAGAATGGAGCAATGAAGCTCATCAGCTCATTTTCCTTGCTATAAAAAGGAATGTCCTTGACCATCCTGTTTTTCTATATACTACCACATATGGACAAACTAGTTAAGATAAAAATAAGCATCTTATTTATAAGCATTATCCCAAATTAAAAATGTGCTCAAGCTGAACTTTTTGGGGATATTTGAAAAAGATCCAAGTAGGGGGAAGGAATTTAGAAGAGTAGAGAGAAGTTAGCTTACTTCTATGGCCACTTCTCTTCTGGCTGTTGTTAGTATGAGGAACTGGAACAAGAAAACTTGTTTTTGAAACTCTGCATTCTGAAACATTTCCATGCTAGCTAAACATTCCAAGGACTTTGTATATTGTGGATAAATATTATGTTACAATCTGGTATACCACCTTTCATTTTCAAAAGCAGAGATTATATGCAAAGATTATATGGACTTCTTAATTAAATCCTTGTTTTTAGAGTTTGGGTATTTTTTGTTTTTGTTTTTTGTTACCCTACCTAACTGCAAAGCAGATTTTATTATTCAGTAAAAAGAACTTGTGGAGATATAAAAAAATTTTACACTTAATTTATTCAACTCAATTCAATAAATATTTATTTAGCACCTATTATATGCCATCACTGTGCTAAGTGCTGGAGATACAAATTAGAAAAAGAGGTAGTCCCTGCCCTCATGTAAGTTATATTGCAATGGGGGGGGGGGATGACTTGGAAAAAGAAGTTGAAAAGGAAGGGATAAGGGGCAGCTTGGTAGCAAAAGGATGGATTGTCAAGTCTGAAGTATGGAGGAGCTGGGTTCAAATCTGACATCAGACCTTTTGAAGCTATGTGATCCTGGGCAAGTCACTTAACCCCCCATTGCCTAGCCCTTACTGCTTTTCTCTCTTAGAACCAATACACAATATTGATTTCAAGATGGAAGGTAAGGGTTTAAAAAAAGAGAGAGAGCACTGTAGGGTATCTAGTGCAGAGGCATGATGTCCCTAGAGTCAAAGCCAAATGAAATAAATTTTCAAATGGAAAATGGAGTTACCAGGAAGGTTGTGAAGCCTTTTATAAAAAAAAGGCTTTGGAAGGAATTTAGTGGTCAGTCCTTCCATCCTCCAATCAGATACAAAAGAGACTATAAGGGGTAAGTTCAGAAGGTGTTGAGGGGTAAAAATTGTTTTTAGGAGCTCCAGAAAACTTGTCATCTTCAAAGAAGCAAAGGCTTCCGATCCTCTTGGGATCAGAGGCAGGTTAAGCTCTTTTCTTCTATATTAATTCTAGGTTCTTTATAATTAAATTCAATAGACATTTCTTAAGTACCTACTATGTGTAAAGCATCATGCATGATACGAAGACACAAATAAAACTGCCCCAGGTCCCAAAGAGCTCACATTTCATAGGACAGAAAACTATGAACCTCCATAAACATACTAGGTAGGAAGTGATGATGATAGCTAACATTTATAAATGCCAGGCACTATACTAGTGCTTTGCAATTATTATCTGTTTTGATCCTCACAATAACTTGAAGTTGGATGCTATTATTATCTCCATTTTACAGATAAGGAGACTGATGCAAATAGAGGTTAAGTGATTTGCCTAGGGTGGCACAGCTAATAAGTGTCAGAAGATAAATTTATACTCAAGTCTTTCTGACTTGAGACCTGGTGCTCTATCCACTGTACCAAGTAGCTGCCATGATATGTAAAGGATCCTCATTCCAGATCTTTTGTAGATTTTGACACTGCTCACCTTCTCCCTGGGTTTTTCATGGCACTTACATCTTCTGTTTCTCCTACAAGTCCAGCCTTTTCTTCTTATTCTACTTTAATGGTTAAGCCAGGACCTGCCTGCTATAAATGGAAGTAAACAGAGCTGCGGCCTGTACCCTCTTGTCATCTCTGTACTCACTCTCAGTAATCTCATCAGCTTGAATGGGTATAATTTTGTATTTATTCAAATTCGATTAAATCTTCATATCAAGCCCCATTTGTCTCCTGAGATCCTTTTGGATAGGTACAACTTCATGTCACATAAACGTTTTTAAAAACTGAACTCACCCCAAATCAGACATTCATGATCTCTTTCAAAGACTAATTCAGTAGCTTCCCCCCTTTCTAAACCATCTTCTATAAAATAGATAAATTGATATTCTTATCTATCACTTCCCTTCTTAGGAAGTTCTAGTACCTCTTTAGTGATTTTGGATTAAATATAAACTCTTCTATTTGGTACTTAAAGCTCTTCATAATTTGGCTCTAGCCTATATTTTAATACTTGTTTTGCATTACTCATCCATCTTCACATTTTGTGTTCCAGTTAAACTGAATTACTTTCTGCATGACTCTCCAATTCCCCCCCCAAATTGGTATTCAAGTCTATGTTTCTTCTCCTTGTCTTTTCTAGCTTGGTCTTCAAGCCCAAATGCTCTCCTTCCTATCTCTCTGCCTCTTGGATGCTCTGTCTTTGAGACAAGACATAACTGTTACCTCTTGTATAATCTCTTTCCTAATATTGGTGTGGGAAGGAGTAAAAAGACTTAAGTTGAAGATTTGGTGGTGTCTCTGTTGTAGTTTGACAGCTGGTACAAGGAATCACTTAGAGCCTGGGAGGGTTCAAGTATTCAATCCTTTTAATTAAAATATATACACAACCTTCAGGTAAAAGCAGTTCCCAAAGCAGTTCAAAAGCAAGTCATAAAAGCAGAGATTAAAAGCAGCTGGCTAGGAGTTTCCCTGGGGTCCCTGGAAATCTTCACCAAAGTCCACAAAACTGCTTTTTTTATTCTTCTTGCCCAAAGGCCCACAGCTGAGTCTCAAATCAATCCAAATAGGGGCAAAATTAACTCAGACTGTCCCAGGTCTATACCATAGCTTCTTTAGCCACAACAGTCTTGGCTGGAATATGAGAGGGGACTGAGGGAGACAGTTAACTCCAATCTCCTCTGTCTTACACAGTCCTAGCCCACAACTGCAGGGTTTTGAAATTGTGAAGGTTACTGGATGAATATGGGGAAGTGGGTTTGGGGAATCTTTAATAAAAAGTTGAAGGACAGCTTTGAGAAAAGGCCTTGAACTGAAAGAATATAGAAGACACTTCCTAGCTGTGTGACCCTTGGCAAGTCACTTAACTTCCATTGCCCAGCCCATACAACTTCTCTGCCTTGAAACCAATGCACAGCACTGATTCTATGATGGCAAGAGTAGGAAAAGAAGGGAAGAGAAAGAAGGAAAAAGGGACCCTTGATTTTAAAAAAACAAATCACATTACTGGTATGGAGCAAAGCTATAGTTTTGTAACAGATAGGTAGTTGAACTTGTTTAGAAAGTCTGAATTCAAATCCCAATGCACTTAATGTCTCTAAGCTTCTATTTTCTATCTTTAAAAAAAGGAGTAATAATTATACCTACTTCATAAGATTCTTATGATAATTAAATGAGACTGTATATAAAGTGTGTTAAAAACTTAAAAATGCTCTATAAATGTGAACTACTATTATAGCATCTCCAATATCTATTGGATTCTCCATTTCCCTTCTTTTCCTCCTTTAACCTTTCGTCCCTCCCCACCCAATCAAGAGAAGGTGGCACACTTTCTCATGCTTTTATTGTAGAAGTGATACATGCATTTGTGAACTGGATGACAGTAGTTCTGTAGATTTGGAACTAATTACTTGGCAAGATGCTCAGTCATCATTACTAGTTCAATTCAACTTGAAAGGAGATTTGTTGGTAAGTCCCTTGTGGATCATTGGCCGTGTGCTATTTAATATTATTTGTCATTAGTTATTTGGATAAGGATAGAAATATCACTACCTATTATCTCCTTAGGATGACAAAAAACAACTAGGAGAAATAGCCATCATTTTGAAACCAAAATTTAAAAAAACAATGAAATAAATCAAATCAAATAAAAATGAATAGGGCTAAGAGTAAAATTTCATACTTGCATAAAAAATGTAACAAGTACAACATAATGGAGATATAGCTTAGTAGCAGGCCTAGTACTTTAAACTGACCACAAGCTGAATATAAATTAAATATGTCAATGATGTGGGGCAGTTAGATTGATCAGTGGATAGAATGTCAGGCCTAGAGTTGAGAGGTCTTGGGTTCAAAACTTTCAGACACTTCCTATTAGTGTGACCTTGGGCAAGTCACTTGACCCCAATTTCATGTCCCTTACTGCTCTTATGCCTTGGAACTGATACTTAATATCTATTCTAAAATAAAAAAGGGTTGGGGTTTTTTTTAGGTCAGTGATGTAATTTTACAGGCCTAGACTGTCAAGTTATTCTTATTTGAAGGATGCAAGTTCTAGATCTGGGATTTCTTTGATATGTTTACAACAGATATTTAACTCATAAGAGTTGCCTGGGACCCTGAGAGGTCATGGTCACATAGCTAATATCTGTCAGAGGTAAGAGGTGAGCCCACTTCTAGCTTATTCCCAAGGCCATATTACCTTCCATTAAAAGAGGCAAATTATCTAGAACTAGGGAACTAATTCTCTACACAGTGCTCTACTTTAGTCAGAACCTATATGAATAATTCTGTTCACTCTTGGCCACCATGTTTTAGGATGTATGTTGATTAGTAGAAGAATATTCATAAGAGAAGACTAGTGAAGGTCAATGAGATGTTTTTGTATGATCAATTGAAGGAACAAAGATCTTACCTGGAGAAGAGAAAATTTAGGGGGTATGTGGTAATTGTCTTCAAGTGTTGAAGAGAGAAGACTTACTCTATTCTACCCTAGAGGGTGGAAGTAGGAGCAATAGATAGAAATTTCAGAGGTAAATTGGGTTTAGCATAAGGAAAAAATTCCTGACAATTCCTGAAAGTGTAAAGGATTGCCTTGGGAAATAGCAGCTTCCCTTTCATTGGGTGGTGAGGGGATCTTCAATGGATTAGATGACCATTGTTTATATTTTAGGGAAACTTCTTTGGTTGGACTAGAAAGCCCATGAAGTTCCTTCACACCACCCTAAGGTTCATTCTGAGTTTGCATTTGCTGAATTGAATTAAATTCAAAGGAAGCCTGAATATAATGGATAAAGGTCTTCTCTTACACTAAAAACTTCTCATGGTAATGAGTCAAGTGAATCATAATCCATTTGTAAAGTTCTTCCCAGTATCTAACCTGTTATCTCCCCTAATAAAATTTAAATTCATTCCATTTTCTCTCAGTGGAAACAGAGAAAAAATATATTTCTTTCTGCATGTTGTGCATAATAATTTCATTTATTCATTCAACAAGTAATTATTGAGACCCTGCTATGTACAAGACACTGGGCTAGGTGCTAGGCATACAAAGATTAATATGACTCAATCCCTGCCTTCAAGAAGCTAATGTTCTACTATAATAGTATCAAACAAATAAAAAATGGAGACTACTAATCCCTATAGGCAACTTATTGAGTTTTAAAAGATAATATTATCTGTGTTTGGATGTAATTTACTTTGTTAAATATTTCCCAATTACATTTTAATCTGATTCTAGCTGCACTCAAGAATGTTACTATGTGGCCATGTGTTTGACAATGTTGATAGATAGATAGATAGATAGATAGATAGATAGATAGATAGATAGATAGATAGATAGATAGATAGATAAAGTTAATATAAAATATATAAAGTAAATGCAAGTAATTTGGGGTTGGAGTAGGGCACCAAATTATGACTATGACTTTGGCCCCTTTCTCCCTAATCTAGTTTTGTCAAAGATGCTCCTGTACTCGTACAGAAGTTATCTGCAGGCACCTGGTGTATGTGTAAAGTACTCATCTCTACCATTTGTTGTAGTACAAGCTGTCTCTTTGGCAGCCCCCATTGCTTCCCTGCTTCATATCTTCCCCATTTAGTACTTTGTTTAGGTATGTGACTAAAACTGACTAAAAAATCATTTGTCACAGTTGTGGTTTTCTTGCCAGGGAAAACAAACCTTCTTAAAAAGGAAAGATGCCAACAACCACCAGTAGATGGTACATGTGCTCAATCTGCTCTGAGCAGGTATTCCTTAATTTAAAAGAAAATCCATATTTCTCAAGACAAAAAAATTAGGAGATGGTAATTTCTCTTACAAAAAGATCCTTCACTTTACTTTATATAGTAATCATTTCATACAATTCTCCAGGTCATTTTAATGTATTTCTACTTGCATGCAATTTATTGGGAATACATTTATTTGTTAAAGCTAGGTAAACTTATAGAACTCTTAGCATATAATAAGCAGTCCTTAACATCTTTGGCAGAATAGTCCTTCAAAATTACTATAATGAAAAAGCAGTCAGGAAATTCTTACCTGTATGATAACTATCATGTCATTTGTATAGATCAGTGATGGCAAACCTTTTAGAGACAGAGTGCCCAAACTACAACCCTCATATTGCATGTGAGCCCCCTGCCATATTCCAGACAAGGGAGGGAGGAAGCACTCCAATGGGCTGCTGGACAGAGGAGTGAGTCATGTGAGAAAAGTCTTCAGGCCCATGTGGAGAGGGGGAAGGGTGCAGCCCCCCCACTGGCAAGTGTGCCATAGGTTCACCAACACTGGTATAGATGAACTAGGACAGACACAGAGTACCCAATGCACGGTAAATAGATATCTAGGGTAAAACATTCAAGGAGAAAAATAAGCAGTTCAGGGGAAGATAAATATCAAGAAGGCTTGAGTTCTAATTCCTCAAGGCTGTACCACTTACTACTTGTGTGACTTTGGGCAGGTAATTTAAAATTTCTTTGCTTCAGTATCCTTATCCAAGTCTCTGATGTGATAAGTAACAGTTTAGTTACTTAACTGCCTTTGTGCACATGAAAGACTACTACATCATCTAGCTCAGTGTTTTGCCCAGTTTGGGTCCAGATTACAGAGATATTTGCTCAAGAATTAAGTAATACTGCCACAACTCAGGTTGGTATTCCCCAATCTCCAAATGCAATGTACTCTGTCTTCTCTTTAGATTGATACCCCCCCACACACACACAAACACTCATCCCCTCCATTTAAATTATGAGCTCCTTTTAAGTAGGAATGTTTCCTTCTTATAATTAGTAAGCATTTATTAGTACCTACTATGTGCTAGAGACTCTTATATGCAAAGAAAGGCAAAAGAGAGCCCCCATGACATAGCTCACAGACTAAGTGCCTAATCCACAGTTGACATTCAATAAAAACTTATTGGTGGATTAATTGATTACTAGTGGCTAGTGAGTGGGAACTGATTCAGCCAAGTCCTACCTAATCTATTAGCTCAGGCACTATGGAACTTGAATGCCCTCAACATAAAATGAGAGTCATGATACTTGCAATATTTTGCACTGAGATGTGAGGACAGTGGTTTGCAATCTTTATTATATAAGAATGAGTTATTATTATTATTATTTATCTTATTCATCATGTTGTTGAGAATCTGTGCATGATACAGGGCCTATCTTGGAGTCAGGAATAACTGGGTTGAAGTTATATGTGTACCTGTCCTTGCCTCTTGAAAGTTCTAGAACTATAATCAAGTCAATTCTACCATTATTCCTGGAAGGGACATGTCAATCTACTCCTATATGGCTTCATCAGCTATCTGGCCAACATTCCTCAATGTGTGTTTCTCCCTCATTAGAATGAAAACTCTTTGAGGGAAGGGATTGTCTTTGCATTTGTATTCGTATCCACCCATGTTGCAAAATGATTGGCAAATAGTGAGCACAATAAATGTCCCACCTCCATCACCACCACTAAGATAACCTTATATATTGTCTTTTTAAAATATAATTATTATCCTAGTAGATCAAGGGAATTCTAGAACTATATTAATCTAGATCTTGTCAAAGCAAATGAAAAATATTATTCGTCATATTTTTGTGGACAAGATAAAGAAATATAGGAAAATTGTATACTTAGGCACATTCACAAGTTGAATAATTATAACAAAAAATGTTAATAAACAGATTAATGTTATCCTGAAGAAATCTTTTATCTAACATCCAAATTCCATTTTTTGTTTTCTATTGTTCAAATTTATATCAATGACTTAGAGAAAGATTGATGTCTTTCTCATATTGACAAGTGACACACATGAAAGGGATAACTACTTTCCTATATTTTTATTAAATTAAATTAAATACCAAGAATTTAAATATCTGGGGAAAAAACATTACTAGTAAGTGGTACACAAAAATAGGATTGTCTGTGAATCTGTGAATCCCCTTGTTTATTGCTTTTCAAAAAGTATATTCAGTGATCCCTCACCTATGGTGGGAGTTATGTTCCAGAGACCCTCACAACAGGTGAAAATACACAAAGTCATGGCATTGCATTTATTATTCTTTGATGTTAAGAATCTTCATTTGGTGCTTGGGTTCACTGCCAGAAACCTTAGAAGACACAGAATGTTTGGGTGGCATAGGGCTTGAAATAAATTCAAACTTTTACAAAACCTTCACAAAAACACAACATTGCAGAGCAATGCTACACACAGTGAACAGACATTGATGTGAAGTGGACAAGGAGAGATACTAAATGTATATGCATAGTGTGGAAGAGCAAACAGACTGATCTAGAGTCACTGAGCCAATCAGCACCCAGGACACAGAACACAGAGCTGTGGTTGGTCGCCTTTCATTCCATCAGCCAATAATGTGCTTGTAAAATCTCACATTGGCAAACTTGCACATGTGGTAGTGGCATGCTGCATTTCCATTATGTACAGTATGATATTCAGCTGCAAAATCCCATGGTATAGCGAAATTCTGTGATACAGAATTATATATATATATATTTAAATATATATATATTTAAAATCCACAATACAGTGAAGCCGCAATAAGTGAACCATGATATAGCAAGGGACAACTGAAATGAGAAGGCATCTGGTGGCTCTGTGGATTGGGAGCCAGATCTACAGATGGGAGGTCCTAAGTTCAAATCTGACCGCGAATAACTTCCTCTCTGTGTGACCCTGGGCAATTCACTTTACCCCCATTGCCCAGCCCTTACCACTCTTCTGCCTTGGAACCAATATACATTGATTCTAAGATGAAAGGTTTTTTTTAAAAAGTATATAATGAATTCAGTATGATAACTTTCATAACTGTTTTACTTATCTGTGCTTTCTTCTGAACTTCTTTCTGTTCTCTCCTATGTATTTTCCTTAAAAAATATTTCAATAACAATGATACATGTATAATCCAGTAGAACTGCTTGTCAGCTTCAGGAGGGGAGAAGAAAGGGAGGGAATCATGAATCATGTAACCATGGAAACATTTTCTAAATAAAAAAGGAAAAAATATTTCAATAGCCCTCTTTTTAAAAAACCATTATTATTAACCTGCCTCCTTCTGACCTGCCTACCCCAACCCTGAACAATTACCCAAGAGAAAGAAAAGTTAAAACCTTGTAATGAATAAGGATAGTCAAGCAAAATTAATCCATATTGGTTATGTCTAAAAATGTCTGTCATCTCTTTGCTGAGAGTTGGTTAACATATTACATTGATCATAGTTCTTAAGACTTTCAAAGTTGTTTTTCTTTAGATTGTTTCTGTTCTTGAATAAATTGTTTTTCTGATTCTCCTCACATCACTATACATCAGTTCATACTGCACTGGAGTGTCTGATAGAATGTCTTTGATCAATCTTATGGCAGAATAATAATATCCCATTCCATTTAGATGTAGTACAATTTGTTTATGTATTCCCCAAGTGTCTAACAGGCAATCTAAGTCGTACCCGTTAGATGCTAGTTCTTTTCTTTTTTCCTTTTTTGTTCCCCCCTTCAGGATCAGGAAGTTTGTTTTGCAACTGCTACCTAATTTATCCTCCAACTTAACCTTTCTGCTCTTCCCTTTCAACCCTTTATTCCCTACCAAGTTTAGTGTATTTCTGTACTGTAGGAAAATATAAGTAAGGTAATGGGGTCACCAGGGATATTATAAATTAACTAAGGGGTTTGTGGGAACACACTCTGGGATTTAAGAGAGACTAAAACTGAACATTGAAGACTTGTACAGGAAAGCCACTCCCAACTGAAAAATAACAGCCAACTGTCACTCTGGCCAGAGGCCTTAAATTCAACTGACAAGGTAACAGGATGAAACTGGGTTTATTTAGGAACAACAAAAGGAGGGATAGGAATGTCTACTCTAAAACCTTAACACCTAATAACAAAACCCACAGGGACAGGGAAGGACTTATTACTACACTAATCTAGTGATCTAAACTAACAGGGCCCAAAGAGCTGTAAATGGAGTCTCTGGGTTTCTGCCTCAAACCTGGAACCTGCCAGGCTGGAGTACAGCTAGGGTTTTTTTGTGGCTTTGGGATTCTCACTGCAATCCACTGATGATCTCTGGATGCCAGGAGCTAAAATTGTCTCAGGTACCAAGTAGAGAAGGTTTTGCTTGAAGCACTGTTCACCAGTTCTCAAACTTCACTTCCTCCCTTGGCTCTGTAGATTTTGTCCTTTTGCTAGATGCCACACTCAGGATCCCAGGGGAAAACAGGAAGCAGGGTGTCCTTTGCTCTGAGGTCTCCCATGCTGGCAACAGTTTTTGCCCACCACTAATGGAGTCCTCACTCAGGGCACAGACACGCTTCCTCCTCCTTCATTCCAATCTGGAATTCCCAACTCCAGCTCCTTCCTGCTATGTACTTAATTCCTAATCACTAGCTAATCTACTCTTACTCATAACAGTACTAAACATTATATGTACATTTGAATCTCTTTTCAATATTTGAGATGAATAAGGATTAACTGAGGTCCACTCCACCACTCCTTCCATGTTAATTTACTCTTTTCATGTACCCCATTTGTGGGAAATAACAAGTTCTATTTCCTACTTCCTCCTTTTTATTGTAGTATATTCATCTTTGTACCTTCCTTTTTCTTTCTCTACTTCAAACCCTCATAACAGAACCAAACCATTCCCTATGACCTCTGCTTTTTTTTATTTAAGTCATTCAATACTCTTTGAAGGCATTGTACTTTTGAATATTATTTCTTCTCCATCTATTAAAATATTGATTGGATAATCATAAAGCTCCTTCTAGTTCCTCAAATAAATTTGTTTCAGGTTTCTTTAAAGTCTTCTGTTTGTAAACAGGAGGATTTGGTCTATTTTATTCCTATTCCAAAATTCCTGCTCATACCAAAAAAGATTTAAAAAAAGGGAAAGGGCCCATATGTACAAAAATATTTATAGCAGCTCTTTTTGCGATGGCAAAGGATTAGAAATTGAGGTGATGCCCATCAATTGGAGTTGATATGTGGGAACCAGGTGGCCTGCCTCCTGTTTAGGCAGCCAACTTAACCATAAGTCAATAAATGCTTGTTTTGTTTTCTCATTCATTCACATGCTGTCAGTTTTGAAAACCCTCTGGCATATTTTAATTCATTTCAGTAAACACTTATTAAACTTCTAATGTGCATAAAGCACTATGCCTTTAGACTTTGACATTACTGAAAAAGGAATATAAAGCATATCTCTAATTTAATACCAATTATGTATCATGTCTATGTTCTCTGTAACGCTCCAGGTATCAGTAATGTGGCTACTGTAGCAGTCATATTTACCATACAGGAGATGGCAGGACACCCACCCATAGGCATCTTAATGTCATTTTCCATCTTTATGCTTTCTAAAAATTGCCTGCTTTAATTGTGAAATCGGTTACATTATAGTCTACTCCTCTCCCTCTCTACTTTCTTGCTTGAGATAATAGAGGAAAGGGGAAGAAAGAAATCCCCACCTTCAGTTTTGAAGGTAAGCCATATTGTCATAATAATGTTTTTTCATCATTTCAAGTCTCAACTAAAATCCCACCTTTGACAGGAAGCCTTTCTTGTTCTCCTTAATGCTAGTGCCTCTACTATTCTAATATAGTTTTTTGTACATTGTTTTCATGTTGACCCCCTCCCCCATTAGACTGTAAGTTTCTTAAGTGCAGGGACTATCTTTTGCCTTTTTTTAGGTGCCCAGTGTCTAGCACAATAAGTGGTACTTCACAGGCACTTAATACATGTTTATTGACTGAATGATTGGCTCTCAGGCTATATATTCTAAAAAGTGTAGAAGATAAGAAAGATCCTACCTCATCTTCAAATTGAAAATCATCTTCTTGATCTCAAATGCCATCATCATCATAACTAATGCTGATGGATCTCCTTTGCAAAGCACTTTAAAAAATATTTCATTTTATCCTCACAGATACAGAGGACTGTGTTGGCAAAGACATGGCACGAGTCTCCCTGGCATGCAGAAGGGGGCTGTTCTGTTCCCCTTCTCCACCATGCCTGAGGACATTTTTTCATGCCCTGCCCCTCTGCCCAGCAGCCTAATGTGAGCACTTTCTCCGCTCTCTAGGGTAATGCGGGGTGGGGTGGGGGGCTCACAGGTTGATTGAAGGTACATTCTGGGCACACGACCTCTCAAAGGTTTGCCAACACTGCCCTAGGAATTAGATGCTATTATTTTCTTCACTTTATAGATGAAAAAACTGAGGCAGAAAAAGGTTAAGTGGCTTGCTCAGGGTAACTTAGTGGTTTTCTCAGCCTGTATTTGAACACAGATCTTCTCTCTAGTCATCAAGCCTTTTATGTTGCCAGAAAGTGGAGGGAAAGAGAGATAATGACAATATCTCCTTCATAATGCCACTCCAAGGAGCTAGAATATAATTAATTGTGATTGCTAATCATAATATTGCAAAGGGCTCCCAAGAGTAGGTCACGTTGGAGGTTCTGTATAAAGCAGGAGCCACTTATAGATGAGTGGGATGTAGGCAAAAACAGAGGGAGACATGGAGGTAGCAGGGTGAGCAGGCTCATAAGCAAGTGACAGCTTTGGAACTCCTCATATGACCTTACATTTTTCACTGCTGCCACCAGCCCCACAAGTAGTATTCCATATGGTGTGCCTGCCATAGATTAACGGGAAGGCAGGTTTGAGCAAATAGTCTTCTTTCTAATTTTCTACAGGCCCACATGTTAGCTGTCAAATATTAAAGTCACCCCTTCATGCCTCTCTCCAATGAGATTTGAAAAAGGTCAGTCACTAGTTAGGAGTGACAGCTTAGAGCCAGATAATAATGTCATGTCCAGATGTTCCTGTAGTGCTCCTTGACTTTTAGCTATTTGAATTGAATATGAATTTGGGAGCCTCAAGATCTAAAGCACCTTGGAATTTTAGAAGGACAACAAAAAATGTCTAAAATTTAATGTGCTTTATAGTAAACGCAATATAATATTCAACTCCCCTAAAGCCAGCTCCTAGATATTTATGCAAACAACTCACTAATTGTAAAAACCCTTTATCAGTACTTACAGATACTTACAGTGAGTGAGGCTTACAGAACAAATCCTTGTGGAGAATATTTTACCAGGAAACTTTGTATTTTGGAACTACTTAAACTTTGGGTCATTAACTGACCCAAAGAAAACATGACAATAATAATGATAATAACTCTGTGTAAGGAAAAATACCTCCTATTTCCCTATGGCACCCCAACAGTAGATGTAAGTCATATCTAATGGCCCAACTGGCCTGGTGTCCCCAGGTGTCAGTCTGAGTGTCAATGTAGAACACTGCCATGGAAGAAAGAGCTAGGGGGATTTATAAGGCCGTTTATAGGGATTTGACCTTTTTACTTATACTCTTGAACAGACTGGCTCCCAGGGCCAGCACTTGGAGAGCGGCAGCCAGAATGGAAGGACCACACTGGACTGAAATCTGGTATCAGATCTACCTTAAATTAGTAAAGCTAAATCTCTCGCTCTCACTTCTCACTCTCTCATTTTATTAATAAATGTTTAAAACTCTGGTCAGACCCCTATTTTATTCCTAATACTCCACTTATATAGATCTTATGATGTGTCAGGCAATTAAACACTTTTGTCGTTCAGTTGTTTCAATCACGTCCAACTCTTAAGGTTTTCTTGGCAAAAATCCTAGAGTGGTTTGCCATTTCCTTCTGCAGCTCACTTTACAGATGAGAAAACTGAGGCAAACAGTGTTAAGTGACTTGCCCAGGATCACACAGCTCAGAAATGTCTGAAGCAGGATTTGAATTCAGCTTTTCTTGACTCCAGACTCATGACTCTATCCACTGCACCTTCTAATCCCACTTAAAGGCAATTCCCTGTTGTTCTTGATTACTTCCCTGCTCCTATTAAACAGAGGAATCTCTTTGTTTTCCCACTGCCTTTTTTTCTAGCATAGTCCCACTTTCCTAGACTTGTCCTCAGAATTTTATTCTCTAACCCCTTAGACCTGGAGGTGATGGGGTCTGTGTATGCATGTGAGAAATCTACCAATCCCTTCAATAAAGAAAAACAATATTTATGTAAAACATCAGCTTTATCATAGGTCATTAGATTTCCTTTCAAACAATTCACAGGCCATTAACAATCAAGACATGTTTTTCAAGCATAGCTGTTTAAAGGACTGTATGCTATAAATCACTGATGAGCTTAGGATGAAGTTACACTGCTTGGAAGTGAACGTGGAAATGAAAGGTGGCAAACAAGTATGGGGAGAGCAAAATTCACTGTGAGAGAGGATGAGTAGAAGGAAGCAGTGAGTTTGGGAATTAACCAGGGTCAAAGGCAGAGAGGAGAAGTTTCCCAGGGTTCCCCAAGGTAATAGAAGAGTTTATAGCTTATCTGACAAATAAGAATGTGGTACTGCTAAAGGGGATTTGGGTATTTAGAGCCAGGGGAATGTTATAAAAAGATGAGTTTTGACCTTGCCATTATAAATAAGGTGATGGGGGGGAAAGTCAGTGGAAAATCCCAAAAGATGGTGACATGTGGGATGAGATAGTAGAAAAAGCAATGGATCATGAGAAAGAAATTATTTCCATTTTAGAAATAGAGACATAGAGAGAGGTAATGCATCCTGATGGAAAGAGTACTAAATTTAGAACCTTGGGACTTAGGTTTTAATCCCCGATTTCTTACTTACTTTGGACCTTGGACAAACTGCCTCAACCTCTTCTTCAAATAAGGCGTCCTTATATTCTTCAAATAACCTATCTTACTCTTACATTTATCTCGGATATGTAATGAGACATTTATTGACTGCTTACCTGCATGAAACTTTGGAGTATGTAAAGAGTAAGAATATCCTCCTGATTTTTAAAAAAAAAATGGTATCTAGGACAGTGATTTTCAGATTAAGTATGACGAGCTTGTTAGGGATTTTTCACAGGCCATTTTCCCTATGTAAGCCATTCACTCTTCCTTTCCCTATCTTAAAACCTGGATGAATC
Source organism: Gracilinanus agilis (assembly GCF_016433145.1). Taxonomy (NCBI): domain Eukaryota; kingdom Metazoa; phylum Chordata; class Mammalia; order Didelphimorphia; family Didelphidae; genus Gracilinanus; species Gracilinanus agilis. Next base: position 143,341,401 of record NC_058133.1, read on the forward strand.
AGTTCAGCAATATCCTGTCCTCTTTTCTTGACCCTCTTACCTTCTTATTCTTTTAAAGATCTTAGCCTCAGCCTTGCATTATTCCCACCACTGCAATCTTCAGTCTTACTCATATACCACTGAACAAAGTTAGGGAAAATAATTATAAAATAATTCTGGCTCTGCAGGATAACATAAAAAGAGATTATGTAACTTAAGTATATCTTGTTTGTTCATAGATATATTACATTGTCTCCCCCATTAGACTATAAACTCATAAAAAGCAGCCACTGTTGGAAACTGGAGGGATGTCTATCAATTGGGAAACAGCTGAGCAAGTTGTGATGTATGGCTGTAATGGAATACTATTGAGACATAAGAAACAATGACTAGGATTATTCCAAAAAACTTGTATGAATTGATGCAAAGCGAGGTGAGCGGTACCAGATGAGCATTGTATATAATAACAGAAATATTATGCAGTGATCAACTGTGAAAGGTTAAATTATTATCATCAATGCAAGGATCTAAGATAATCCCAAGGGACTCATGATGAAATACTACCCACAACCATAGAAGGAATTATCAGAGTATGAATGCAGATCAAACCATGCCATTTTTTTGCCTTATTTCCTTCATGACTTTTTCTTACATTTGTGATACCTGTCTTCTTTCTCAACATGGGGAATAGGGAAATTTATATTGCATAACAGAACTGGGATAACTTATATCAGATTGTTAGCTGTCTGGAAGAGAGGGAGAGAATCTGGATTATAAAAGATCAGAAAGCAATTGTTAAAAAGTTATTTCTATGTGTAATTGAAAAAATAATCAAAGGAATGAGTTGGTAAAAAAGAAAAGAAAAAAGCAAGGACTGGGTTTTTGTGTTGTTTCCTTTTTTTTGCCTTTTTGTATCCCTTGTGTTTAGCACATTACCTGGCACATATTTGGCATTTAGATTGATTCTTATTGACTTAAGTTGTCTGAGGATATATTTTTCAAGTTATATTGGGTCTTAATTTTGAAAAATTACTGACTTTTCCATATTTAATTTGTTTGAGGACATTATTTTATGACCCAGTTCCTAACTCTCTTATTTCCAAATGATATTTCCCTTTTTCCTCTATAGCAGTACAATTAGAAATTGCAATGAAAAAATAAGCAAAGTTAACTATATGAACTTTTCCACTTATAGACATAAAATATGATGTGATTGTCTGACTAAAGATAATAACATTTTTTTACCATATCTCACATGTTCCAGAGCTCCCTCCTCAACTCCCACTTCCCAGTCACATTGACAAATCAGGTCTCATGATCATGTCTTCATCTTTCCCCAGCTATGATGTTAGTATGGAAAGGATCACATATATATCTTTTCTAATTCTATGTAGCCCCCACCAATGTGCTTCCTGCCCTGATTATGAGCTAAAATCAATTACTAAACCAGATTTAAATAATTTTTAGTATAAAAATTTACTAAGGTGACATGGTAGATATCTCCCTAGAAGGCTGTGATATGTTCTCACACCAGTACATAGAATAAAGGGAGAATGATCCCACTTTTGACAAAAGGGTAACTCATGACTCCTAGCAGTCACGTTATTAGTCTTCAACATATTCCTTTTCGGTTTGGTAGGGGCTTTACCACTGGACTCCTGATTGATTCCTGAGTCAGGCACTGCTGAGATGCTGATGGTAAATTTTCCAGACAGTTTACCAAAAGTTCTTTCCTGGGGGGCAGCTGGGTAGCTCAGTGGATTGAGAGTCAAGCCTAGAGACAGGAGGCCCTAGGTTTAAATCCAGCCTCAGACACTTCCCAGCTGTGTGACCCTGAGCAAGTCACTTGACCCCCATTGCCCACCCTTACCACTCTTCCACCTAGGACCCAATACACAGAAGTTAAGGGTTTAAAAAAAGTTCTCTTTTGAACCAGATGTAAGGGAGAGGACCAATACAGAGCCCAATGCCTAGAGCTCTGCTCTTAACTTCATCCCAACAAATTAATTCTTTGGTAAGAGTATATAGCTAGAATGTACTCTCTTCTTTGCATGCACAAATTTCTAATTCTGAATTCATTTCTTGATTTTATACAAGTTCCACAGCACGTAAACATATCCTCCAGCCAATCCAAAAAGATCTCCACATAACCACATTTCATGCAAATGTTTTTAAGGACTTTTCCCTTTAGTCTAAAAGCATTGATTTACTATTTAATTTATATTAAAACTGTTCTCACCTGGTAAAGGTATCATGTTTAGATATAGTAGGATGATTTTGACTCTACTCTTGCAACCAGATCTATAATTTCTTTTTGAGTGAGAACTCCTGATGAGTAAATTCTTTTATCAGTGTACATCAGTACCTCTTCTGGAACTTACAGACTTAAATATTTGACTAGATGCCCTTTGAATTTAAATGACTTGACCAAGGTCACTCAGTAAACAGTTGTCAGATGCAGGACTTGAAATCGAGTGATCTTGACTCCACCAGTCAGCTATCTATCCATTATGGCATCTATAGAAAAAATGAAATAGAAGCATAATTTTAAAATGATTCCAACCACCAACTCTTGAATCCCTATTCCTACTACATCAATATTTATTATTTCAATTTTTCTCCTCCTTTAGTGACATGGATTATTTTACAACTATTTATTGAGCATTTAATAGGAACTATTACATTCACTTTTGGAGATTCAAATATGAGAGAACATTTCTCAAAAGAGGAAGTTATTATGAGGGAGAGCATCCCATTTACTCTGTGGACATTCCACACAAGGATCAGTTCAAGGAATTAGGAATAATTAACTGGAGAATAAAAGATTAAGGAGGGGCATAAGTGACATCTTCAAGAAGTTGAAAATTTGCCAGCAGAAGAAAGATTTGACTTGATCTTGCTACGTCAGGGGAAAGGGTAGAAATTGTAACAGATGGCAGAAATGGAAAAGAAGCAAATGTGGGTTTGATACTGTGAAGGGCTAAATTTTTGGGGTAGGAGTTTGAACAAAAATCAGGAGAGCAGCTTCTTAAACACAAAACACTTAGTTTATTATTAGGAAAGTACATATAGGAAATAGCTTATAATAGCTTATAACTACACCTAAGATCCCAATCCTATCTAAAATTTTTCTAAAAAAAAATCCTAAATCTATCTGCCTTCAAGGGCAGTGCCTTCTGCCAGAGCAAGGCTTCAGCCTAACTTTTCTACTCTATCTAATAATTTACCCACTATCTCTCTAACTGTCCACTGAAGATAATCAATAATCAATAAGGCCTTAAATCCATCTCTCTGTCTCCAACTGTCAGTTATAACTCACACTCCTCCCAGAGACAAAAGTCTAATTTCCAACTACCAACATCCTTTTAACTGTCACCAACTGGCAGTTTGCACAGCAGGGGGCCTCTTCCTTGCTCCCTTGCCTCTTAAGGAGAAAAAGGGAGAAATTAAGAAAAATTCTCTTAATAATATAAAGAAAAGCTTTCTAATAACTGAAACTGTACAGAAGTGAAAGGACTTCCTCAGGAGGTAGCCTTTCTCCATATCCTTGGAGGTCTTCAAGCCAAGCTGTGAAAACCATTTGATAAATAAATATGTTATAAGGGGGAGATTCTTGCTCAAGTAAAAGATCCTATCTGACAATAATGCATGATTATCTGAAGCAGTCCTCAAAATAGCCATGTGACATAGGCAAGGCATTATCCTCATTTTCATAGATGGAAAAACTAAGTCAGCAAAGTGAAATGAGTTCTCCAAACTTGTACTTAACTTGTCTTAATTGATAGATCTAGGACTTTCTCTTTTCTTCCTTTTTTTTCATTTCTCTTACAAACCTGATGCTTTTTTTCTATGGCCACAAAGTGATGACATCTTATAGTCATAGAATTCTGGTGCTGGAAGGGAATTTATAAATCTCCTAACCAAATTTCGTCACTTTCCTCCTTCCTCACAACCAAATAAAAACAATATATTTTTCTTTTATTCTTTTCATAGAAAGATGGTAAATAAATGAGATAAATTTCCATGAAATATAAATAAAAGGCATTCCAAATGTTCTTAATCACAGATGACATCATATGAAATACACTGAATACTACAAAGTCTCCTCGGTGAAACACAGGAGTATGAAAGTAATGCTCTAACCAGTTATATTTTAAAAGTGTGAGTGTAAAACATAGTGCACTGAATTAATCCAATATTTGTTGTCAGTATACTTTATATAAGTCTTGTATATAGACAAAAAGCCTAGCAGACTTTGAACTTAATAGAGGCAAGTGACTGAGTGATAAGGCAACTGGTAACACGATGAATAGACTGCTGAACCTCGAATCAGAAGACCCCAGTTCAAATCCGGCTTCAGACTTATGCTAATTTTGTGAACTAGGAAACTATAATTTCTGCTTGCCTGATTTTTTTTTCAGCTATCCCCATTATTTGCTTGCTGTTTCCCACATTACATTGTAAATTCCTCCAGTACAGAGACTGTCTTGGTAAAATGAGGATAAATCAATGCACCTCTCTTCTAGGATTGTTGTGATAATAAAATGATATAATATTTGCAAATCTCTTTGTAAACCTTAAGGCATTATATGAATACTTGTTATTATTGTCACTTTTTGGAAACCATGCTCTGATTCTAATTGTCCTAAATGGCCTGTCCACTGCTGCTTCAAAAACCTTTGCTGTTGTTTAGTCATTTTCAGTTGTGTCCCTTTGGGGTTTTCTTGGCAAAAATGCTGGAGTAGTTTGACATTTCCTTCTCCAACTCGTTTTAAAGATGAGGAAACTGAAACAAGCAAGGTTAAGTGACTTTCCCAGAGTCACAACTAGTAAGTGTCTGAGGCCAGATTTGAACTAAGGAAGATGAGTCTTCCTGATTCCCAGCCCATCTATCCACCATTCCCACCCTGCTCTATCCACTGCCCCACCTAACTGCAAAAAGCTACTTCTTTAATATCAGTGTTCTTTTTTTTTTTTTTTTTTTTTTTTTTTTTTTGCTACTTAGGAAGCCAGTCAATAAATATTTATTAAATTACCTGCTATACACTACGCACTGTGCTAAGCCCTGGGGATACAAAGAAGTAAAAAAGAGTCTTTGCACTCATGGAGTTTGCAATCTAATGGGAGAAACAGCAAGTGAACAAATATGAACAAATAAGCTATACTGAGGATAAATAGAAAATAACAGAGAAAAAGCACTAGAACTGTGGTTCAGTATGATAAAACACCAAAAATCTATAAATTTTTAAATCCCAAGGTTAATAGAAAAGCTGTAAGAATTATGGGGGGGATGCTGAATGTGGAGATAGAAAATGTGACTTTTCACTTAGAAATTTATTTTGAAATCCTCACTTTGAAACATTTTGTCAGTGAAAATCATTATATATTTGTGTGTGTGTGTGTGTGTGTGCACGCGCCATTTGGTTTCTTCATCTATAAAGTAGAGATACTTATGCTTATACCACCAACCCCACAGGGTTATGGTAAAGAAAGTACTAAAAATGCCATATAACCGTGAGCCGTATTTATGGAGACATGGGAGATGAAGACAAACTGAAGAATGTTACAGAAAATGAGTGATGTGAGAAGCGGTATCACAGACCTCATCCAGAAACTGTGTCTAGCCAAAGTGGTAAACTGGTGATGTAGTTTAAATGAAGACAAAAAACAGACATACAGAGGTATACATTAGTACCCTGGAGACAAGAAAAGAAAAAAGATTTCACATAAATTCTCCATAGAGGATCGTCCATGTCCAGTAAAGATTTATGAGAAGATATAGCTAAGACTCTCTCAGAATGAAGTTTGTGGTCTGCATCTGAGGAGGATGTACCCACACGACTGAAATCATTGATTCGCCAAAATATTATTTGGTAAGGATTGAAAGAAAAATCTCCTCTCTGCTGCTTGGCTATGGATGAATATAAAATAATCCCCCTTCTTGAAGTTTTCTTCCTGTAGGTTTCAGGCTGTCATTTCAAGGTGAAGCAAGCAGTGAGCTTGCTTGTCTTTACTGACACATTTAAGTTGAGAACAAATTTCACAAGCTGTGATTAAATTTCTCTAACTCAACCACTAGAAAAGGAAGAATTTGTGAACTAAGAAGAGAATAAGCATCAGAACACATATATTAATATGTTAGCTAATACTTCCCATGGTGAATTCTCATATTTTTAGAAGCTCTGTAATTTTCCCCCAGTTCCACTATTAAGTGGAATTGAATACCTTTATGATAGAAGAATTTATGAAAACCCTTTTATGTTTATTCAAAAATGCTTTTTTGTTGTAGAACAAAAGATTCCCTATGGAAGGCTGACGAGTTGTACAACCCTACCCTTTTTAACTTTCTTTATTAATGCTTAAATTTCACTTGAGTAATGAAAATAGTTCCCGAAATGAAAGAAGTAAAAATAAAGCAAGCTTGAGATCATGAGGAGGGTCAGAAGTAAAAGGGACCAAAATTTTTTTCCCATTTTTCTATTCATGTAGATATAAGAATCAGTCCTCAAATACAGTCAAATAAAACCAGGCTGAATTGAGATGCCATGAATATAAAATCAGAATTATACAAAAGCCATCAGTACAGGTAGAGATTGCTAGGATGAAGAAACCTGATTGAGATCATGAAGTCCTTGAGATTTCTTTTAACCTCTTGTAGAGGAACTTGTGGATGTGGATAGTGAGAAAATAGCCCATGAAATTTTAATATTTCAAAGTACCATGATCTCATTGATATGGAGTCTATCCATCAGTGAAAATCACAACCCATTCTTGACTTCTTCTCCGTGTCCTTCTCTGTAAATCAGTCAGTCAGTAAATATTTATTTAGAGCTTACCATTATCTAAGTTCTGTGGACACAAGGAAAGGAAAAAGCAGAGTATAAATGGAGAGGCAACATGAAAAAACAAATTCTTTACTTTCTTAAATTAGCAAGTAAGAGAAAAATACAAAAATTTAAGTTGATGCAACTAGTCAAAGCAGTACGGAGAATAAAAGAATTCAGCATAAAAATAGAGGAGAGAGAATCTTTTATGAAGAATTTCTGATAAAAGAATTTCAACACAAGGAAAGTGTAACTTGAATTAAATGTAAAACAGAAAGCTTGTCTATTGTTAATATAATTTATGACAGAATATTTAAACCAAGGGAGGTAGCAAATTCTTAACTTCTGCACAACCTGATCTGAGTAAGACATATAATTACTGGTATAAGCATACTATACTGGACCACAGGAATTATTAGCAATATACTTTCTGAGCTTTCTCTCTGATACAAGTCTGATATATTTCTTAACAGACAGCATCATGTATTTATTATTGAAAGATGCAGACATTAGAAATTTTCAAAATTTAGACCAGTTCCATGTCTATTTATATATGTATATATACACATTTATGTATGTATATATGTATATATACACATTTACATATGTATATATGCATTTATGTGTATACATATATATTGTACAAACATTCAAAGATAGTATCATGAAATATTATTTTTTCTAAAAGCCCATAATCACAAGAATAGAATATTTTGGTTAAGGAGCAAAAAAAGGCACTGGAACACACAAAAAAAGCTCATTTATCATTTCTTTGATTACTGAATAAGTCACCAAAAATGCGTTTATGCTTATTATAGTTTCATTGATTCTCAAAAATCTTTTGATTTCATTTCACAATTATGCCTTGGTCATAAATGTTCTGCAAGTACAAAAAATAAATAGATTCAAAAATAGTGAGAACACTAAAGTATTTGATGTTCACATGGAAAAAAGGTTACCTATCGAAATCATACAACTATCACAATAATTTTAAGAACTATTGATATAAAATATGGCCTTTTTCATGGAGACAGTTTAAGTATGGTTCTGCCTAGCCTTAAATTGTTTTATCATAACACCTGAATAGAACATGACTATCAAGTAAAAAAGGGGTGATTCATATCAAAACAGCACAGTATTCTATTGATATTTATGGCTGAAAGGAGATTGTATGGTTTATTGAATACTGAATTTTGAAAAGCATATTGAAAAGTAGGTACTTTATTACAAAAACACCTGGGAAATATAGTGGATAGAAAACTGAACCTAGAGTGAGAAAGACCTCAGTTCAAATTCAGCCTTCTATAGTTATTAAGTGGCTGTGGGCTTGTCACTTACACTGCCTTGATATCCCCAGCTATAAAATGGGAACCATAATAGCATTACCTTAAAAGGCTGTTTTAAGGATCAAATGAGATAAAAATTTATAAAGCTCTTTGCAAAACTTTTGCTAGTTATTATATGAAAATGTTATCTACTGGTATCAAATTACAAATTGAACTCATTAATTATAAAATTATTAATATATGCCAAAGAAAAATACAGGCTGAAGACTTTGAACTTGGGGATTAAATTGAATCTATAGATAAAAGTAATGCTTACAAATACTTTGGTTTTCTTTAGGCAAGACACATGTCTCAGTGACCTTTCTCTCCAAACTTTAGCAAAAAGATAAGAGAATGAGACGATGAGAGTGGTGATTATCATTAGCAGCTGACATTTTTATAACATTTAATGGCTTTTAAAAGCATTTCATATGTATTTAATCATGTGATCTTTTCAGAACCCTGAGGTGATAGCACATGTATTATCCGTTTTCTGTAGACCCATTAGCAAGCATTCCTAACACATCTACTCTATGCCATTCTCAGCACTAAGTGCTGAGAATATAAAAACAGAAAGAAAAAAGAAAAGAAACACTTTGTCCTCAAGAAGATTATAAATGAGGGGAAAGTTTTAGGGACTCCAGTGAGATTCAGTTGCCTTCCCTAAAGCCAAAGAGCTAACAGTTCAGAGAACTGGGATTTAAACCCAGATTTTATGACCCAGACAAATCCAGTGTTCATTTTACTGCACCACATTGCCTCCTTATAATCAAAATTATGAACTAATATTGCAAGCCTTAAAATATGATATAAATGTGAGATATCATTATGAGAAATAAATAATCACTTCTAAAGCATTCTAGTCCACTAATTGGTTTTCAGTTATACAATCTGAGTACCTGGTATAATTTGCATTTCTCACCTGATAGCCACAGTCAGCTGGACTTCAGTTCTTTACTAGACAAAGCCCATGTCTTATATACTGTACCTGTGTGGGTGATATATGAGAGTGCCTATTCAGGTCAGCCTCATTGTTTGGGGATGGAAAATAGGGCACCAGCAGGCTCTCAAGAATAGCAGTAGCTATTTTACAGCAACCAAAATTCATCAGCCAGATCCCCTTTATTTTTCACATGGTCTCTCTAAAAACTAAAATTCTCATTTAAAAAAGAAAAATACTTCCTTGAGGTTCATCAAGTTTTATTTTCTGTGATCCATCTTCCTTTATATCTATCATAATCTTACTTAACCAATTTCTTCTGGTCACATCCTGTTACTTAAAAAGAAAAACAAAACCTCTAAGGAGCTGTTCAAGTTGCTTTGCCTTGGACCTTGTAAATATTGATTGATTATATTGAATATTGAATTGTATTCATCATTGAAATATTAGTTTGTAGGTCTCATTGATGGGGCTTTTGTATTCCACTATATTCCACTATAAAATGGGATTTTGCCAGAAAACTGCTGAGTTAGAAAAAGAAAGCAGATTTGTTCTCACTTTGTATTAACTTTACATGTAATGGGCACAATTTTTTTCTAACTGTTCTCCTTTTTTTCTGAATATTTTCAAATTCTTCTCATCATGAAATCATACAGGCATCCCCCTTTTTCCCATAAGTGTTTTATACATTTTCCTTCTCATTTCTTTCCATACAGCTAGTCATTTCCCCTTTTTAAATGTAGAAAAACTTGGGTACCATAAGAGCCTAAATCAAAGGAATCATGTTTTCAGATGGTAACAGGTCAGGAGGTGGGAGGAAGTGAATCATAGTCCAAATTTTTGAATAATGTGGCTTCAAAAGTAGATCAAATGTTTATTTCTGACAGTATTGGATAAGTATTTGACAAGTAACTGCCTGGTGGTCCTGGGTTCAAATTTGACCTGACACTTCCTGGGCAAGTAACTTAATCCCAATTGCCTAGCCCTTACCACTCTTCTGCCTTGGAACCAGAATTTAGAATCAATTCTAAAACAGTAGATATGGTTTTTTTTTAATGTATTGCCAATACATAGAAGGATACCTAGAGGAAATATATTGAAACTCTAACTAAAATCTTTGGAAAGTTAGTGGCATAGCAGGTAAGAGTACTATCCTTGGAGTCAAGATCTAGGTCCAAGTCCCGTTTCTGAGAGACATTGAATGTGTGACCCTGAGAAAGTTACTTGATCCCTCAGCATTTCAGGAAACTTCTCCAAGACTACAAGTTGCAGAGCAGGTACTGATGTACCTTGCTAAATGGAATTTCCTCCTAGTTGTTCAGCTGTTTTAGTCATGTCCAATTCTTTGGGATTTCCTTGGCAAAGATGCTGGAGTAGTTTGCCATTTCCATCTCCAGTTCTTTTTACATGACAAACAGGATAAAGTGACTTGTTCAGGATCACACAGCTAGTGGATGTCTGAGACCAGATTTGAACACTCTTCCTGACTCCAGGTCCAGTTTTCTATTCACTGTACCACCTAACTGCCTCAAGAATGATCAGACCAGTTTATGATTCCACAAACAGCTCAATAGTATCTCCATTATTTCATATCCTCTCCAACATTTGTCATTTTCCTTTACTGTCATATTAGCCAAAATGATAGGTATAAAATTGTATCTCATAGTGGTTTTAATATGCATTTCTCTAATAAATAGTGATTTAGACTGTTTTTATCTTACTAAAGATAGCTGTGGTTTCTTCTTCTGAAAATTGCCCATTCAGATCTTTTGACCATTTACCAACTGGGAAATGACTCATATTCTTATAAATTTGATATAGTTCTCTATATATTGAGAAATGAGGCCTTAATCAAAGAAATTTGTATGTAAATTTTTTTCCAATTTCCTATTGTATAATTTTAGCTGCATTGGTTTTTGTTTATGTAATCAGAATTCTCCTTTCCATCCTATAATCCCCTCTATCTCAGATTTGCTCAAAAATTCTTTCCTTATTCATAGATCTTTCAGTTAAAATATTTCATGTGCTGCTAATTTGCTTATGACACCATTCTTTTTGTCTAAATCATGATCCCATTTTGACTTTATCTTATATATGGTTTGAGATGTGGTCTATATCTAGTTTCTGCCAAACTGCTTTGCAGTTTTCTAGGCAAATTTTGACAAATAGTGAGTTTATCCTCCAGAAGTTTAGAACTTTAAGTTTATTAAACATGAGGTTATTATGGTCTTTTACTAGTTGTACTGAATACCTAATCTATTCCACTGATTTACCCCTCTATATCTTAACCATATTGTTTTGATGATTACAAGTTTGAAATCTGGCACTGCTAAACCACCTTCCTTCATACTTTTTTTTAAACCCTTAACTTCTGTGTATTCCTTGGTGGAAGAATGTTAAGCGTGGGCAACGGGGGTCAAGTGACTTGCCCAGGGTCACACAGCTGGGAAGTGTCTGAGGCCGGATTTGAACCTAGGACCTCCCATCTCTAGGCTTGACTCTCAATCCACTGAGCTACCCAGCTGCCCCCCCTTCATACTTTTTTTCATCAATTAACTTTTTATTATTGACTTTTTGGTTTTTTAAATGAATTTTGTAATTATTTTTTCAAGCTCTATAAAATAATTTTTGTAGTTTGATTGGCAATGCACTGAATAAGTAAATTAATTTAGGTAGAATTGTCACTTTTATTATATTGGCATGGATACTCATGAGCAATTGATATTTCTCCAATTGTTTAGATATAACTTTATTTGTATGAAAAGTGTTTTTTTTTTTATCTAGGTTTTTCTTGGCAGGTAGATTCCCGGGTATTTTATATTGTCTCTAGTTTTTTAAATGAAATTTCTCTTTCCATCTATGATGCTTCTTGATTAGCTATTTCTAACTCTCTGTTTTCAAGTATTATCTCTCTTCCAGATTACAAACTTCTTTAGGTCAAGGACCAAATTTGTATCTTCCACAGAAGCTAGCACAGTGCTCTGTATACACTAGGTGTTTAATAAATGTTTGTTAACTTGTAATTTTATTCTTTCTTCTGAAAGAACATAGAACAAGTATCATTTCTATGTTATATGATAATTCTCTAAGTATTAGAAAATAGAAATAACATTTTCCCTCATAGGCTAGTTTCAATTTACTCACATTAAGCTTGGGACCAACTAAAACTGGAAGATTTAAAGTTTTTCTTTCCATGAGGCTACTAGATGGTGCAGTAGATAAATTGCTGGATCTGTAATCATGAAGACATGAGTTCAAACTAGTCTATTTTTTTAAATTTATATTTAAAAGATTTATTTTTTAATTTATATTACTTATTTCTAACTTATCAGTTCTTTCTCTGAAGATAGACATACACAAGTCATTATCTCTGTTGTTGTACTGTATATAATGTTCTCTTAGTTTTGCTCATTTCACTATTCACGATTTCATATAGGTCTTCCATGTTTTCCCAAAATTAAGCTGTTCATCATTTCTTATGTTTCTATCTTATACCACAATTTGCTTAGCTATTCCCTAATTGATGGACAGACCTTCAGTTGTTTGATACCACAAAAAGATATATATATACACACACACATAGGTATGTATATATACACGTAGGTATATATATATATATATATATACATGTATATGTATATATATATATTCTTTTCCTTTTCCCTTTAGGAATACAGAAGTATATACAGTTTTATGATTCTATGAGCATAATTCCAGATTGTTCTCCAAAATGGTTAGATCAGTTCACACATACCAGTAGTGTATTAGTTTCCCCATTTTCCCACATCCCCAACATTTGCCATTTTCTCCTTTTATCATTTTATCCAGTCTGATAGGTATGAGATATATCAGAGTTGTTTTGATTTGCATTTCTCTAATTAATAATAATTTAGAACACTTATATTGTTATATATAGCTTTGATTTCTTCATCCCCAAACCATCATATCTTTTGAACATTTATCATATTCTTATATATTTGACAAAGTTCTCTAAACATTTTAGATACAAGACCTCTATCTGAGATACCCCAAGAAACTGTACACAAAAATTCTTCTCAACTTACTGTTTGCCTTTTAATCTTGACTGCATTATATATTTTATTTCTAAAATATTTTCAATTTAATATACTTAAAATTATTCATTTTACCTCTCATAATGCTTTCTCCTTCTTGTTTATTTATAACTTCTTTTTCTATCCATAAATCTGATAGGTAATATGTTCCCTGTTCTAATTTTCTTATGATATCTCCCTTTATGCCTAGATCATATATCCATTTTGAATTTATCTTGGTAAATGGTTTGAGATATCGGTCTATATCTAGTTAGTTTCCCCAACAATTATTACCAAATAGTGAATTCTTTTTTAAAAAACCTAAAATCTTTGCATTTGTCAAATATAAGATTTTGAAACTCTTTGTTGTATGTCTGCATAAAGGCTTCTTTATAGACTATATAACTTTAATTTTTGTCATAATTCATGATTCATTTTTTCTAATATTTTTCACTGCTTTCACCTTTGCATTGAAGTCACTGATTATTTTGATATGCATCTATTTAAATTGGAGAGCCTTGTTCAGTTTTTCATATAATCTTTATCTTCTGAAACAGAGAGTGATATATAAGCTGCTGTTATTTTCCCAGTGATCTTTTGGGGAAATTATTATCAAGAGCACTACAATAATAACTGATCAAATATTCTATGAAATGACATTTTTCTGATTCCTCATTGTGTCATGATAGGGAAGTGAGATTCTCCAATGTCGTCACAACATAGTTCAAGTTCTTCTAGGTTCTACCATACTAGAGAGGCTTCAAGAATGGTTCTGTAAAGAAACTGAATCTTCTTTTTGAGAAGCAGCCAACTAGTTAGGTGTGGAGTTAATCTCCAGCCCTTGATTGACTAAATGATGGATTCTTTGGCAGTAGAACATGAAAAACAAATGAATAAAATAGTCCTCAATCTTGTGTGTGACCCCATTTCATTCCTCAGTGAAGGTTGCAGACTGGTAGAAAAAGGGACAAATATTACAAGTAATTATGTGATTTTAAACCTATCTACAAATTTTTAAGGGCTGAATATGATATCCTTGTCCAATGACCAACTAGTAATCATATTTCTGGAAAAAATGAATTGTATCAATCTTGACATTTTCATTATAAATAAAATCCGAAAGCAGAAGGAAGTTGTTTCATGGCTACATGGTTTCTTGAAGAGACAGTGAAAGGAATGAAACATGTGAATGTTTGGAAAATGAGTTAACATAAAATGGGTTTTAAAAAAGAAAAAATAAATGTTCTACATATTATTTGTTGAAAATAAAGTCATTAATTTTTCTATACCAATTTGGATGGAGGAATAATGTGCCCCAGGCACTTCCCTAGGCTATATGTTATTTAATACTTTATCAGTCTTGGAAAAAATAATAATCACCAATGTTTATCAAATATACACATAACACAAAGTTAGCAGGGATAGATGCATGTCAGTATCTAAAAATGTATTGACTGGCCAGACTATTGAGCCCATTATGACAAAATGAAAATTAATAGGAATAGATGTTAACTGTCATGTTTAAATTAAAGAAACAATTCAAGGCAGAGGGAAGCATGTCTAGATTGAAGTTCAATTGAGGAAGATTTTCCAATAAAGCAAATCACGAGTTATCAATGTGATGGGCAGCCAAAAAAAAAAAACCACATGCATTTTAGACTATGTTAAAAGATATATAGTATATTTATAAGAATACAAATCATTCTTCAATTGCTAAATGGTCAAAGGATGTGAACATGAAGTTCTTAAAGAAATTTCAACTGATATCATGTGAAAAAATAACCCAAATCACTATTGATTAGAGAAAAGCAAATTAAAACAGCTCTGAAGTATCACCTCACACCTATCAGATTGGCTAACATGCCAAAAAAAAGGAAAAATGTAAATGTTAGAGGGCAGTGTGGGAAAACAGGGACACTGATACATTTTTTATGGATTTGTGAACCAGTACCACCATTCTAGAAAGGAGTTTGGGACCATATCCAATAAGCCATAAACCTTTGTATATACTCTTTAACCCCACAATACTACAACTTGGTCTGTATCCCCAGAGATCAAAGAAAGCAGAAAAGGATTACGTTGTACAAAAATATTTATCACAACTCTTTTTGTGGAAGCAAAGAATTGGAAACTAAGGGCATGTCCATCAAAATGGGTAATGCATGGATAGATTATGACATATAATTGTAATGCAATACTATTCTGCCATAAGAAATGACAAATAGGACAATTTCTTAAAAACATGGAAAGACTTGTATGAACTTAAGCAGAGTGGAGTGACCCCTACTAGGAGAACATTATACACAGTTATGTCAATGTTGCATGTTCGACTGTGAATGACATAACTACTATCAGCAATACAAGGATCCAAAATAGCTCCAAAGGACTCATAATGGAAAATGCTATCCATGGGGCCAGTGTGCTGAAGGAAGAAGGATTTTCAAATGAACTTCTGGGCTGAGCACTGGCTACTCCATTGTCTTAGGATCCATCTCTTTTATCTTGTTGTGAATTACCAATCTGATGCTAATTGTTCTGCCATGTCACTTGTTTGATTAACAATCTCCCATCACCCATTCCTTGGAACCTCAATAAAATCTAGTCCACCTGTCTGACTCCAGATGCTCTCTCACCATCAGAGCAGACTGGACATTATGCTGAAGAATCCCATGTCTCTGTGTAGATTTTCTCTCTTTATGGCTTCCATACCTTAATCTTTAAACCCTTCAACCCATAATCCCTCAGTCCCCGGCTTCCCTTTCAGTTGTTCAACCCTTGCAAGAATATCTTGTAGCTGCTGGACAGTTACAAAAAAGGACTCCGTTCAGTTCAGTTCTGAGTACCACATTTTATGAAGGACATTGATAAGCTAGAAAGAAAAGAGAGGAAGACAGTCAACAGGGCCAAAGCCTCAAAATGATATTATATAAAAATAGGTTAGATTTCAGGCCCTCCTCACAACTCATCTGGACTATTACAATAATATCTTTTAATATTCCCAACTCCCAATCTCTTCTCTCCATTCCATCTTCCATTAAGCTGCTACAATGATTATTTCTGAAGCTTAGACCCAACTTTATCTCTAGCTTACTCATGAAGGTTCAATGGCTTCCCACCACTGGCATCAAGATCACAAAGTGAAAGAGTGGGCTCCTTTTGGAGGTTAGACCTTTATTTGAAGGTCTTCAAGAAAGGACAGATGGCCATTTGTCAGACATGATGCAGATATGATTCAGATAGCTGTTGGACCCAGTGGCCACTGAAATACTCTCCAACCCAAATATTTTGTAAATTATCCACCCCTGGAATTGTTAGTGTTAACTATCCAGATTTGCGACCTGTTCCTGTTTAAGTAATAGTTTAATCCACTCTACTTCCATTGACATTTTTGTTCTAAACTTCATATTACCATGGGATTCTTTGATATGTAACAAGGCTATTAAAATAATACATTTTAAACTATCAATTAAATTTTGGGAATAAAAAAGTAAGCATTAGCAAAATGTAATCTATAGTATATGAATGTACATATATCTATCAATTAATAAGTGAATGATCAGATCAAAAAGTGTGTCAACAACTATCATCTGCCATTTTCTTGAAGGATATTAACTATTTGATGGTTATTTTGCCCACAGTATCTACGACATATGTAATCTATCAAAGAAGTAAGAATCTCTCAAGAGAACCACATGATAAACATGGATAAATATACCATTCTGTGTTTTCTTATTTAAATTGTGAAAGACTCTTAAAACAAAAAATTGAAGAAGTGAAATTCTCAACTCTTTTTTAAGTTAACATTAAAATAAATATGCTTGCCTTTTAGACAAATGCTTAAGCTTTGAAGAGATCATGTGAAAGAATCATCTAAATACATTGTTAATAAAAGCATTCTCTAAAAGAAGAATTCCATATTTTTGTTTAACAAAGCTTGCTAATTAGAACATTAACATTATAAAATAAAAAGAAATTAATGCTTTACATTTAATAATATTACTGTAATACTTTATATTCAAGTCTGAAACGCAAGCAGTAAGGATTTCTGCTTTGTTTCCCTTTACATGAAAATATTATAAAGAAATATGAAGATCATTCATGTCAAAAATCAAAATAGAAATCCCAAAATAAGTTTGTAAATGTAATTTTAAATTAAATAATATAACTTTTTTCTATGCTGAGAAGAATGGCAAAGCTGAGATATCCAAATGGATCCAAAGAGGTCAACTACCTTAAGTGTAAATAATGATCAATGAAATTAATAATATGTTCTTTACACGTAGAGATTTCTATGTAGATACTCAAGCATTTAGAGTTTCTTTTCTTGAAACATGTCTAGTAGTTAAAGGTACACACATTATTTCTTTCCCCATCCCCAATGAAATTTCTTTTCATATGCCACAAATTATGAATTTATCAATCTTATTAGGACAATAAACTTCAGACTTTGTTTTAAAAATAATTTTTTGCATGAACCTCTACATTTACCTCCATTGTTTTCCCTTCTTTACTTTCTTCTTATTCTCTCTGACTCCTTTTTGGTCATTTGTTTATTTTGGCCCTTCCTTTAGCATCATATGCCTCAGTCTGCATAATGTGGCTTTTCAAATAAATTTTAGAGCCTACCTTCATGGGTAATTAGGTTTTCTATTTTTTTTATGGTAATTTGAGTTTTTTCTGTGGCTAGAACCAAAAGCCAATTTAAAAAGCTATACTAAAGGAATTACCTTGGCATCATGAGTTGTAACAACAACCTATTTTGGTTCAATATACATGTATTGTGCCTTTAATCTATATTTTAATATCTCTACTATATAGATATTATACAACCTTATGAAGCTTTCTTTGATCGCCTCCAGATCTGTATGCTTTCTCCCTTCTCAATTTTTCCTAAAGCTGTTTGTCTAAGATTTTCTTGACTCCTTTCTCTTCCTACTTTATATTTATTCAACTATGTACATATTATCCACCTACCCACCCAATATAAGATTCTGGAGGTAAGGAACAGTTTCATTTTGGACTTTGTCTCCCCAGTGCCTAATAAAGTATCTTGTGCATGGCAGAGCCTTAATAGATATCTTAAACTGAATCAAATGTACACAAGGCAAATTTATTACAGGGTAAGAAATATAATGATAACTTACTTTCTCTTAGCATAAAAGATATTTTCCAGTGGCACATGGTATTGATGTTATATTACTAGATATGGAAATAACATAGGAGCCAGAGTTATATATTTTAGTATGCCAGAAAAGTGAGAAAATAGTACAAGATATCATCAAATATCAGATATGCTTTGGAAACATATGTCTTAGAATCTTGGTACATAAAAAAAAATGGAGTTTAGAAGTCCAACCTGTACTCAATAAGAGAAGGGAAGAGAAAATGTGCAATAATAGGAAGAAGAGATAAGGAAACAAAGGTCCAATGAGTTTACATAATTCTTACAGTGGGTCTATGACCCATTTTGATTTGTTTTTTAAACATTTAATAGTGCCTGCATCTTATAATTATTATCATCTCATTTGATTCTTACAATAACCCTAGGAGGTGCTATTATTATCCTCATTTTACAGATGAGGAAAATAACACAGAGCTTAAATAACTTACCCAGGGTGAAATATGACCAAATATGAAGCAAAATATGAACCCAGGTCTTCTTGATTACAGAACCAGAATGCTGTCCATTGTACACCGAGCTGTCTCTAGATTTACCAAGAATTTTTTTCCAGGATAACTCACTGTCTTCTATTTCATCCTCTGTTACATCATGTGTAAAGTGAAGGTTTTAGAAAAGGGGATTCAAATTAATGCATCAAGTATTTATTGACAAGGTGATATGGGGAGGGCTCTGGGTTAGGTTCTTGAGAAGCTCTGAGGTCCCTTCCTATGTTGGGGTTTCTCATTCTGTAACATTCATTCTTTTGCTATTACTAAAATGTCTTCCTTCCATTGCTTACTAGTTGTGCTTGATGGAAAGCTTTGAGAATTTTGTAGCTTGTTTTGATTAATTGGATGATTTATCATAAGCACTGAACTTTAAAGTAGAGATTGTTAATATTATCTCTTTGCACCCCTAGGTGCGGAGGTGACATACATCGACATGAATGCCTACAACAAAGGTCGACTGCAGTCATCCTTCTGGATCGTTGATAAACAGCACATATACATTGGTAGTGCCAGCTTGGACTGGAGGTCACTAGGGCAGGTAACTTTTTCACATGATATCAGTCAAAGAATATACAGTGTCCAAAAGCTACTCCTCTCACAGCCCTCCACCGTGGCTTGGGGAAACCAAATCATTTTCTCATCATTTTTGTATCTTAAGTGATATATTCGTGATAGCTAAAACTATTCATTTCATGTGAAAATGATAAGCCCTTCCAGAGCAGAATCATTGTAACAGAAATAAACCATTTCTCCAAATGTGCGTCTCAGAAGCTATGTACAGTTAGTTTGGAGCACAGCAGAGCAGGTTGGTGCATCATTTAAGTGAGTCAAATTCAGATTTTCAAAATGAGTTCGAGTATTTTATGGGAATGAAAAAAAGCATTGGTTTGTGATTCATGACTTTTATTCATTTTATTTTACTGTTTACAATCATTCAATTCTAATAAATTTCTAAATGAATAAGCAGTTTTCTTTCCACTTTTTGGCAATGAATGAGTTTTCTGAAGATGTTTATGGAATGTCATATAGGTTCAGTAAGCTAATATATATTAGAGGTAGGTCACACTGAATTTAAAAAATGATTAACTTGTCATCATTATATAGGGAGTCCTAAAAATTTTACTTTAGTTTTTAAAATTTATTTATTTAGTTGCTTGTTTTTTTAGAATATTTTTTCATGGTTACATGATTACTTTAGTTTTAAACCTTAATAACTGAAAATTTCACTAAGATGCCTGAGATACCCTATATATTATCTGTGAAACCTGAGGCTTCCATTGCATAGGCATGCAGAACTGATGACAATGTAACTTAACTTTGGTGATGAATGCTTTTATCTATATCAAATCTCTACTAAGTCGTAGAAAGGTTACAATTGGTTTCAGTGAAAGGAATACTTGACTAATAAAATCATGGACCCCCAAAGTAAATACTGCATGACACATTATATTAACATAACATCCTTTATATATAATTTTGGGAAGGGTTATTAATCTTTGTCTTATTTTATTGAAAAGAAGCTTGCCTAATAATTAAAAGAACTAGGATTTGAACACAGGTCTAGTGTCCTTTCCATTAAACCAAACTATTTCTTCCACAAATACAATCCTGACCTACTCATATCTTCTATAGTCCAGAATAGAAACACATACAGCTTTATGTTTACAAAGGAGGGAGGGAAAATGTGGGAATTGGGGAATAAGTGGTCTAATAACAGAACCTTAGATTTACTTAATGTGACATCATATTTTTCTTTTCCTTAGGATAATTTAGGAGACACCTCAAGATACAATTCCTTTTCATTATAGGGTTATATACTGAGAGAAAAAAAGGGATTTTGAAAGTTAAGTTACTTGTCCAAGGTCACAGAGGTAGTATGTGCAAATGCAGAATTTGAACCCAGGCTCTCTGACTCCAGTACCACTGCTATTTCCATGGTATCATGCTACCACCTTAAATCTACTTGCTATTTTTTTAAACCCTTACCTTCCATCTTAGAGTTAATACTGTGTATTGCCTCCAAGACAGAAGAGTGGTAAGGGTAGGCAATGGGGGTCAAATGACTTGCCCAGGGTCACATAGCTGGGAAGTGTCTGAGGCCAGATTTGAACCTAGGACCTTCCATCTCTTGACCTGGCTCTCAATCCACTGAGCTACCCAGTTGCCCCCTCTACTTGCTATTTTAAGTGTCATGAATTGTTAAACACAGTGACTAAAATATAAAATAGGATCTGAAGTTTACATTGTCATCAGTTCTGCATGCCTATGCAATGGAAGCCTCAGGTTTTACAGATAAACCATATATAGGCATCTTAGTGAAATTTTCAATTATTAAGGTTTAAAACTAAAGTAATCATGTAACCATAAAAATTTTTTCTAAAAAAACAAGCAAATAAATAAATTTTAAAAAACTAAAGTAAAATTTTCAGGACTCCCTATATAATGATGACAAGATAATCATTTTTTTTTAAATTCAGTGTGACCTACCTCTAATATATATTAGCTTACTGAACCTATATGACATTAGTATTACATAATAACCAATAAAAAGCATAAGAAGAACATACATTTACAGACTGATATAAGTTTTGCAAATCACTATATATATGTATATATATATTTTTTTTTTCTTAGTGGATCATTGAATATAGAGTTAAAGCATTTCCAGTTTGGCTTCCCTAAAAGAACGTAGGCTTTGGATTCCCTGCATCATCTTCATGCCATGATGAAAAATTAAAGTAAGATATAAATATTAATAAAGGGTAGATTCAAGCCAGGAGCATTGTTTTGTGAAAGGATCAAGGAATGGCAGCTGGCGGCTCCATGGATAAAGCACTGGTTCTGGAGTCAGAAAGAGCTCAAATGCTACTGCATTTGACATCCCTAGCTGTAGGGGATGTCAAGTAACTGACAAGTAACTTAACTTCTAATTGTCTGACAAAAGGATATATTGGAGAAGGCAATGATAAAAAACCTTCAGTATCTTTGCCAAGTAAGCCCCATGGACATCAATGGTTCATAGGCCAAGAAGAATCAGATATGACTGAATAACAAACCAAAAGTATTAACATGAACAATAATTTAGGAAGGGTTAAGGATTCCTCATCCTCATCAGTAAGGATTTTATAAATATATGGATTGATATTTATTGGTGTCTTCATAAGTCATCATTTGTCCATAAAAATATAATTGTGATGTTTTGATGTGCTTTTGTTTTGAGGGAAATTATTGTTACTTTATCTGAGCTATCATCAGACTTTCTCTGAGTGCTTCTATGTCTGTGTCACCTCTAAAATAAATTTCCTTCAGATACTTGATATAGGCAAAATGAGCTTCATTACTTTACCTTCTTGAGTGACATTTCCATTTTCATTGAAGACAGTGGTTAGAAAGCCAACGTGGTAGTTCCTTTGTCACTAATGATAAAATTAATTGTATAAATGCAGACAAATTTGTTATGTTTTCCATGTATTTGTACCCTCTTTTCAGTTGTATGTTAGCTTTCTTGATGTTCTATGTCTCAACTTCATCTCATCCCAACTTTTCTACATATTTGTTTTTGTTTTTCCTGATTTTTGCTATTTTATAAAGGAATCATCTATAATCTTTTGCCATCTTATTTAATTTTTTTCTTAAGTAAGTTTCATTTTAAACTGATGTTCCCTTTAGCAATCACATGATGATCAAATGTTTATGGACTAAAGTGGTTCCTAATATCTCTTGGCTTTCATATTAGGATGACTATTTGTATTAATTAACCTTGTGCCACAATTGATGATCATATCAGTTGATATCTTTGCCTTTTTCCAGGTTCCAGTTTTCAGTATCAACAGCTTATTTGACTGGGTCACTTGAACACTGTTGCAGTTGTTTACAGTGTAGCCTCACCTTTATTCTTTCTTCTAATTTGATGTCAATTCTTTGTTCTACCTAAGAGATAAAACTGTCTTTAGACTGTTCATTAATGATAATAATAAATGATGATGATAAGACCTCTTCATGAGCAAAGCTCTTCACCTGCATCATCATATGTTAGCTTCAAAACAGTCTAGTAAGGTAGAACCCAAATTTTTATTATCCCTATTCAGAGGCAAAGAAACTCAGCTCAACAAGAAAGTAACAACCTCATGATCATATAGCTAGAAAGCATCAGAGATAACATTTGAACCAAAGTTTACCTCCCTCTAAGTTCCACATGATATACACTCTGCCATTTCCCCCACTATGACTAATATACCAGTAAACAAAGAGTCATTCTCTTGTCCACTACCAACCACAACTCCAAAGGACTCATGATAAAACCAGCTATTCTATGTCCTCCATTCATTCCCGTATTTATTAGCTCTCATTTAAAAAAGGAAACAAACAAACAACAAAAACAACAAAAACAAGCATTTGGTGTCTTGGGACTCTAAGACAGAATAATTGTTTTCTTAAAACTCTAACCAGACTTATTTCCCAAAAAAGTGAATAATGAAAAGATAATGCTTTTTTAACAAATGGTTTTCTCAGAAGTAGACATACCCTACGCAGAGGAAATGTTAAAAATCATTCCCTAATACTTCTTAAACTAGGATGATCTGTTAATATTGCCTCAATCTTTCTTCTATTACAAACTGGAGGTTTTTCTGCATGGAAGAACTTGCCAAAGCTTATGGTGTTCTGAGAGCCCAGCCTTTAATAACGTGGGATCAACTTCATAGCACAATGAGACATCCAGTGGCCTTGTACCTAGCAGGTGTTTATATATGGCAGCTCTGAATTTCTGAGAAGCAGACTCATTCAGGTGAGTCTGAGATAGTTTGAAAGTGCTTGCTTCAAGTCTCCTACAAAGTATAGCTTTTCATCTGAGCCTCAGGGCTTCCCTTGGCAGCTTTTCCCTAGTATGATCATGGAAGAGTCATTTGCTTCCTGGTGCTCTCCAGATATTTTTATTTCTAGGCTACAGAAGGACTGAGATTAGAGCTGCATAAATAGATAAGAATCAGCAGTATTTAAGCATATTGATTGTGTGTAAATGAGTGCAGATAAAGTGGTTTTAATCTTGAATATTGAATATAGTTTGCTCTTTTGAACTGGCAAAACTTTCCCCCAATAAGGCCTATCTACAATGCTAATTTTCAGTAAATTCTTTTTCTGGGCAAAGATAAATCAGTCTACTTAATAGCTAACACTTAAAACAGGCAGTAAGGTTTGAAAAGAATTGTTTAAATATCATCTCCTTTTATCCTTACAACAAAGCTTGTAGGTAAGTGCTATTATTATCCCCATTTTTTAAAAGAAGGAACTGAGTTTGACAATGGTTAAAGGACATAATGGTGACTAGGGCAGAATTTGAACTCAGTTCTTCTTGACTGCAAGAAAATAACTGCCTTAAATTCTAGATTAATTATATTAGAAAAAAACACAGTGAATCAAAATTATCTTTCTCTTAGTATTCCTTTTAATGTCCTTTATTCCCCTCATATATTGACTCTTTTCCTTATCCTAGAGTACAGGGTATTCTAAACACTTAGCTTAAAATGGCATTAAAACATGTAATGACCTTGCCTTTTTCAATATAAAAAGTCAATTCAGGAGATTCATAGTTGATACAGAAGTTTGGTTTTTTTCTTTAATATCAGGAAAAGAATAGACATGCTCAGGTTAGACTGAGTGTTCATTTTTCCCAGAAAAAAAATATGACTTGAGAGACAATTTTGGTCCTGTGTGCTTATTTGTATACAATATTTTCTTATACTTCTGCTTTACAAATCAGAAATTATTTTCCCACAGTAAATATACCATATAAAATGGTTCTTCAAAAGAAAACCTCAAAGTGAATTGTTCTTTCTTATTAAGAACTTTAGTAATTTGGCCATCATGAAATCTTACTTATTCTGAATGGTAGATAATTCTATTTTATCTTATTAAAGCCCATAAAATTTGCTGGTGAGTCATAAACTGAAGAAAGAAAGTGCTATGGCTGAGTTCCATAGCTCACTAACAAACAAGTTCCCTTCCTAATGAGTATTCAATTCCTTATTGTTTGTGTACTTAAAAGTCCAAAAGTAAGTGGTTGATAGACTTGTTAACTAGGAATTCTGGCAGCTGATACAAACTCAATTATGAGAGCTGTGTGGTGGGTGAGAGTAGAGAACAGGCTTGTACCCTTTGGGCAAATTTCCTGGCAAGCTATTGGAAGAAGTAGAGAAAAGATGGAAGCAGAAAACAGGATACTGAGGCACTAAAGGAGCAATGCCCTAATTCCATGATGGTGAACCTATAGCACAGGTGTCAAAAAGAGCATGCAGGGCTCTCTCTAAGGGCATGCCTACAGTCACCAGCAAGAGTTCTTTACTAGGAAGCCAGAGGGACTGGGCTAATGGTTTTGCAGGGAGGAGCACAACACTCAGTCTGAGGGGTGGGGTGTGGGTGGAGTCTGGGACTCTGTCTCTAAAAGGTTTATCATCATTCCCTAATGGTATCATCTCATTGGCTAATAATACCTGGGAAGGAGGTGGAGGAAATTGAATTTTCACAGATGCTCCTGGCAGAATGTGGGCCCCAAAATAGTATAGCAACACTTAGAAGCCCCTGGAAAGGAGACAGAGTCTAAGTAGGGTTAGAGGATTAAAGAGAGGAGTTATAGTGGGAGTGTGGTAGAAGAGCAGAATCCTTGTGGCTCAGTACTTTTCTGGGTAAGCAGATGAACTTCAAACATTTTGATGCCAACAAACAAGCAAACTTATCATCCCCTTTTCCCCTTCCCCTGTGTTCTGGTATAAAGCCCTAGTCACCCTGTCCTAGTCAAAGATTTGGCTATTTGGTGAGCTAAAATATGTGATTACATTATTTAACTGTTTGTGGCATTTCATTTCATATAGATTTG
Source organism: Gracilinanus agilis (assembly GCF_016433145.1). Lineage (NCBI taxonomy): Eukaryota > Metazoa > Chordata > Mammalia > Didelphimorphia > Didelphidae > Gracilinanus > Gracilinanus agilis. Next base: position 143,367,062 of record NC_058133.1, read on the forward strand.
AATCTGAGTTATGCCCTTTGAGGTATTTATTTGCTTCTGTTCTTTCCAGGGCAAGAAAATGGCAAGAGAAATAATTAACTGGATTCTTAGTCTCATCCATTGAGTGTTTCATAAGAAATATCTAAATAATGTTATGGAGTTATAAAAAATTCTAGTATTAATATCATTTCTTTAATATAGATATAGTTTAATAGAAGAATAAATAACGAGTTCAATTTTTCACCTGGAATAAATCCATTATTGAAAAATAGTTTGAGAAGCTGCTGTATACCAGGAATTCTCTCAAGTCGAGAAGGCAAAAAATGATTACACAATCATTTGAGTGGGACTTTCCTTGAGGAGGATCATAGGAGTGTGTGATTCATTAGCTATAGAGAAGCAAAAAAACCACTTAATAAAGTCAGTTATTCAATTTTTGGTATGTTTTAGTCATAAAGGTTAAGAACTTCCTGTAGATTTATTCCTTTTGTTCCAGGACTTCTTTTTCTCTTTCTATTTGTGTGTCTCTGTGTGTGTACACATGAGAGAGACAGAGACAGAGAGATTATGTGTTTTAAGTGAAGCATGTAACTTATAACAGATCTCCATCAACAATTCCCACCATACCTGCCCCAATGTTACTGAATTCTTATAATTAACTCATTTATTTAGAGGTGATTTCATACTCATAGTTTAAAAGATTTAAGGTTAGAAGACATCTGAAAGAGATTTTAGATATCATCTAGTCCAACACCTCCTTTCAAATGTGGAAAGTCTCCAAGAGTTTAATTGGACCAAGGTCATCCAGTAAATAAGCAAAGAATTAAGAATTCAAATTCAAGTTCTCTCAATATTCTTTAGAGAGAAAATTTAGTTTGCTTAATTTCTAATAACTATTCTAATTTTGGCAGTTTGAGTTCAAGTCGGTGTTAATCAAGACAGTTTCATAATCAATGCAATTAGTTTATAATATAGTGACCTTGTCTGGTGTGTGGGGCAGGAGGGAGGACATTGATAAATTCTTTGACCTGGGCCATTGAGGAATAATTAATCCCTCAAAAAGTGAGTTAATGCAATTATTTCCTTTTCTCTTTTGCCTTTTCTGAAAGACAGACCAAAAATTAACAAAGCTTTGTTCAGATCACTGTGTACATGCACATATTTAGTTTCTTCCACCTCCACCCCTCTATCCCATCTCTAGTGGCAGCTTTGAAGTATACTCATATATAAAATCTGCTTGCTCTTTCCCCCATAGAGCTTGAAAAGAATACTTGTACCATAATTTTAGAAATCCAGGCTTCTAGAAAGACATTAGCAATCCATGGGAAGCACCTCTTTAGTATCCCAAAGTTGAGAGTTCCAGAACTAGTTGTACTAGAGAGAGAAAGGAAATGAGTGTCGCAGAAGTACCAACCTCTTGAAGAAAAAAAAATGGATTTTAGAATCTATCCCCTCAAGGGTGGGGAAAAAGATAGAGCAAGGTTAGTGAGTTCAATTTCTTGTTGAGAAGATGCATGATCCATGGGCTAGAAGAACTACAAGTGAATAAACCAAAATATCTGGGAAGGAAAAGACAAGGAATTTGACTTCTGCTATTATCATGAGTTATTTGAATAATGAAAAGGGCCTAACAACACTGTATGTGTTACTACCACCCCTCCCCTCATGTAGCCAACCTTCCATCTATACAAAGCTTCTTCAATGACTTCTATGATGATGTAAGATGAGGGAAGTCATAGGATATAATGTAATTAGAGATAAATGCAAGAGAGATATAAGCGGAGGAGCCCAATAGTATGAGCTCAGTGCTTGAAGGACAGGTAAGAAGATGAAGTATCAAATCCCACCTATAACATGTGCTAACTTAACATCTATGTGTGACCATAGACAAGCCTCTTAAGCTCTCTGAGCCTCAGTTTCCTCATCTGTTAAAAGGGACTAATAATACCTATAGTACCTGTTTTGTGGGTTGTTGGGAGAATCAAGTGAAATAATATATGTAAGATATTTTGCAAACTTCAAAGTGTCATTAAAATGCCTATTATTACATAGATATATAAAGACTTTTTTTCTTACATTAAGTATTTGAATTACCTCAAGCTCACCTGTGCTCTGGGTTATGAGTTTAAAAGAATAGGCTGCCAAAACCAGCCCCACACGCCATGTCTCCTTTGTGGTTGTGGAGCTCCTTTTAAAGTCACAAACACCGGGGGCTATTTGGGAAGAATGAGAACATCACCATCACATTTTTCCACATGGGCGTCTTATTTTATGAAGGCTCTTGGGGGCCTTGAGAGCACCATAGAGGAGATGAAAAATGTATTGTTGATAAAACTAAACAAAAAACTCCAGCCAGTACATGAGTTAGAAGGAGAATAGAACAGCAGTATCCAAGCCACAGGACTATGTGGGTGTAAACCTGTAAAAAAGAGCAAGGAAGAAAAGTTAAATTCTCCTGCTTTTTAAAAAGGTAGAGTTTGAAACTTTCCAAAAAGTGTATCTAAGATGATGATTTTCTTAAATAATTTTTTGGGTTAAAAGAGAAGTCCATTATGTTCATCAGTAGTCAAAATGTATGAAAATGTTTTCAAAGGAAATTTTCTCATAAGAAAAGAACAAATTGAGGAGAGGCCAAGTTAAATTTTGTTAATGAGTCATGTATTTAAAAACCTAGAATTTTAGAGCTGCTCTGCACTTGGTAATTATCTAGTCTAGTTTTACAGATGAAAATATTGAGGACCTGTTAGTGATTTGGTCACATAGCTCATTAAGAAAGGGCAAAATAGAATATGCCTTGTAAGTCTTTCACAGAATCTGAATCAGAAAGCACCTCAAGACCATATTATCTAGCCTACATCCAAACAGGAATCACCCATCTATCATTCCCAATGATCACCCAAATTCTTTTTGAAGACAAATATTAGAGATCTTCTAAGGGTGAATCTAGGAATTTGACTGGCCATCCTTAGAAGACAATTTGAAATAATGCTTTGAGAGTGACTAACAGGGGGCAGCTGGGTAGCTCAGTGGATTGAGAGTCAGGCCTAGAGACAGGAGGAAAAGAACAGAAAAGCAAAAATGGAGGAGTAAAGGCAAATAGTTGCCTGTGCTCTGGGTTATGAGTTTAAAAGAATAGCCTGTCAAAACCAGCCCCCCCACCAACAACCCCTTACTTCCTTTGTGGTTGTGGAGCTCCTTTAAAAATCTCAAACACCAGGGTCCATTTGGAAAAATAAGAACATCACCATCACATGTTTCCAAATTCTTCCAAATTCCCTTCCAAATATCATTAAAATAATGCCTCAATCAGATTCAAATCTAGCCTCAGACACTTCCTAGCTGGGTAACCCTGGGCAAATTGCCCAACCTTACTGCTCTTCTGTCTTAGTTTAAGATGGAAGGGTTAAAAAAGAGTAATGCTTCAAAATTATTTCTGGAGTGGCTGAACCAACAAAGGAGAAGGTGAAACTATTTTCCTGCCCCAGACAACATAGAAGGTCAGTCAAGAAGTTGGTCTCACTAGAAGGAGAATGGAGTGCAATCTGGCAGAGGTTTACCAACTCTGGCTATGTCCCAGCAAGCCAACAATAGGTGTTGGGAGTGACTGAATAGGCAACCATGCCTCCAGAGCTCTCAGTTCATAGACTTATCAGGAGGATGGACAAATTTTCAGGATATTACAAGAGACTATTTGCTAGCACTGGGATCAGGATTCTGTTGCATTGACTATAAGAAATTCTGGGTCACAGTCCCAGGGGAAGAAGATGCACTAGTAGGAGAAGAAACCCTAGACACATTTCCAGGATGGTAAAGACTGCTTGTAGATGCTCACAAATAAGAACACAGGACAGGAGAGCAGAAAATTCCTCTCCTTTTATCATACCACCAATCAATATGCTTAAAAGTCAAAATAAGCCAAGAAAATGGCCAAAAAAAAGATGAGAATCTGATCATAGAAAGTTACTATGGTGACAGAGAAGATAAAAACACAAACTCAGAAGAAGATAAAGTAATCAAAGCAACTACATGTAATGCCTCAAGGAAAAAATGTAAATTTCTCTGAGTAACAAAATCATTCCTAGAAGGACTGAAAAGAGATTTTTAAAATAAAAATAAGAGAAATAGAAGGAAAATTAAGGGGAGGGAATGAGTGATGCAAGAAAATCATGAAAAAAGTCAATAGGTTGGTTAAAAAAGGCACAAAAATATCCTGAAGAAAATAATCTGTAAAAATAGAATAGGCCAAATGGTAAAAGAGGCATGAAGAACACTGAAGAGAAGAAGTTCTTAAAAAACAGAATTGGACGAATAGAAAAAGATGTACAAAAATTCAATGAAGAAAACTTCTTAAAAAGTAGAATTTGTGAGGGGCAGCTAGGTAGCTCAATGGAAAGACAGCCAGGACCAGACACAGTAGTTCCTGGGTTCAAATCTGGCCACTTCCTATCTTTGTGACCCTGGATAAGTAATTGAAACTTCATTATAGCCCTTACAGGAATTCTGCCTTAGAACCAATGCATAGTATTAGTTCTAAGACAGAAATTAAGGGTTTTAAAAATTTATGACTCCTAAGACATCAAGAAATAATAAAATCAAAAGAAAGAAAAAATAGAAGATAATGTAAAATATCTCATCAGGAAAACAACTGACCTGAACAATAGATCAAGGAGAGATAATTTAGGAATTATTGAACAATCTCAAAAACATGATATTAAAAAAGAACCTCAATATCACATTTCAAGAAATTATCAAGGAAATATATCCCAATATTCTAGAAGCAGAGTATATTAGAAAGTGAAAGAACTCACTAATCACCACCTAAAAGAAATCTCAAAACAAAAACTCCCAGGAATATTATAGCCAAATTTCGGAAATCCCTTGTCAAGGAGGAAATATTTCAAGCAGTCAGAAATAAAAAAATCACAGTGCCACTGTCAGGATGATGCAAGATTTCGCAACTTCTACATTATAAGATTAGAGTACTTAAAATATATGCTAGAGGGCAAAGGACCTAGGATTACAGCCCAGACTGATTTACCCAGCAAAATTGAGTATTATCCATTAGGAGGAAATGAATATTTAATAAAATAGAAACTTTCAAACATTCATGATGGCATTTAGGGAGAATATAAAATTAAGAGATGAGAAAGAGAGATGCACTTAGAGTAGTGGGGGGAAGGGAGAAGTAGAATGGGGTAAATTAGCACATAAAAGAGGAATGAAATAGATTTTTACAATGGAAAAGAATTTGATGAGGAAGTTAAGGTTCAACCTTACTCTCACTGAAACTGGCTCATATTGGGAACAACATACACATTCAGTTGGGTTATAGAAATCTATCTTACATTATAGGCATGTGGTAGTGGAAAGGGATAAGAAAAGAGTGAGTCTCTTAGAAGAGAGAGTATATTGGGAGGGATGAAGTGGTCAGAAGCAAAACACTTTTGAGGGGTCAGAAGGTGAAAAAGGAGAAAGAAAGATGAATGGAAGGGGGAAGTAGGATGGAGAGAAATACATATAAATCATAACTGTGGATGTGAATTGAATGAACTTATCCAAAAAGTAGTAGCAGATAGCAGAGTAGATTACATGACAGATGCAAAGGAAAGTAAGCAGAGGTGGAGAAATGTTGTACACAATAACAGCAATATTTTATGATGATCGAACATGAATAACTTAGCTATCCTCAGCAATACAATGACCTAAGACAATTCTGAAGGCTTATAATGAAAAATGCTATCCACCTCCAGAGAAAGAACTGATGGAGTTTTAATCCAGATGAAAGTATAGTTTTAATTTTTTCCTTTATTTTTCTTGAGGGTTTTTGTCTATATTTTCTTTAATAGCATGACTAATATAGAAATATGTTTTGCATGGCTACACATGTGTAGCCTGTATCAAATTACCTGTCTCCTCAATGAAGGAGAAAGGGAGAAGGGAAATTTAGGACTTGAAATTTAAAAAAAAAACAAGCATAAAAGATTTTTATATGTAATTGGAAAAAATATTAAAATAAACACATTTCATCATAAAGAGAATAAAATGTCCTTTGACCTAAAGATCGGGTCCTTGAAAGAAAGATTTATACATACCAAAATATTAAGAGCTACATTCTTTGCAATAGCAAAAAAAAAAAAACAACTAACAAACCAAATGCCCATTGGTTAGGAAATAGACAGACATGGTACAGTAATCAATAACTATGAAGAATAAATAGCAGCATATGCAAGTTTATATGAACTGATACAAAGTGAAGGAATTAGAACCAGAATAATAAAAATATGTTAAATAAAACAGAACACTGGATAGTTAAAATGATCAATTCTGAATGTGGAGAAGAGATGAGAAAATGTACCTTCCTCCCTTTTTTGCAAGAATATGGAATATGATTGTAGACTATTGCATGGACTATCAGAATAAATTTGTTTTTGTTATTTTTTTCTGAACTGCTTTTAAAAATCTTTATTATAAATCTTTTTAGAAGGGATATCTTATTTGATCTAGGAGAGGAACATACATTCAGAATTAAGCAATATAAATATAAAAGTTATTAATAAGAAATTTAAATATAAAATCTGCCATTGTATACTTGGTTAGTTCATGTCAATGGAGTCTCTGACAATGGTTACATTTTAATATGGGGAGTTTTCTCAGTTGTCCTGACTTCTAACTCCTAATCCTGGATACATTATAAGGTTGGGGTTGTTTCTCATTTGTGTTGGCTTTTTTTTTAAGGTTTGCAAAGTGTTTTTTTTAATTAAATTAAATTAAATCAAATTAAATTTTTTTAGAAAAATTTTCCATGGTTACATGATTCTTGCTTTTACTTTCCCCTTCACCTCCCCCCCCATATCCAACACACATTTCCACTGGTTATAACATGTGTAATCAATCAAGACTTATTTATATATTATTGATTGTCTTGGCTTTTAAATCCCAATTCTGATACATGATACCCTCAGAATAAGACTGACTCCCCTTTTTCAATAATGTAGTTCACGATATTACAAAGAAAATTTTCCATTTTTCTTTTTTTTTTTTAAGTGATATCCAAAATAGAAACTCCCAGTACATTGAGATACAAGAAGAGGAAAAAAGCATAAATTCCTAATGGAGCATCAACTTTTCATTCCATAAGTCGGTCTATAGTATGAGGGATCTCCTTATAATGTTCTCCCTCCTTCTAATCCTTTCCACACAAGTCTTTTTTTTTAAATCTTCCTCTCTGTTGGTCATAGTGGGCTTGGAAATATTTTATTACTTTTGTCTTTTCTTCCTATCGCCTTGTCCTATATATTCTAGTTTCTCATATCCAGGCAGATATCAACCTTTCCCTTCATAAGAGAAAAGAGGAAAATAACACAGCATCCACACTATTTCTTTTTTTTTTAACCTTACTTCACACAGTTGAAGGATGGAGGGGAGAAATGAATATTAAGTGGTTATTGTTTCATAATAATATCTTGCAATTGTATAGTATTTTACAGTTTGTGAAATACTTATAAAAATCCTATAAAATATGTAAAACAGATGTTGTTTTTCCCATGTTACAGATGAGGAAATTAAATGATGAATTACATGAATTGCCAAGATCATATAGCCAAGAAAGTAATAACTTCTATGATGTCTTCTCTGATCCTAGAATTCAACTAACACATCTGTCCTTATTTATAGGATTTTGAGAATGTTTTCACTCCTAAAAAAGCAGCACTTTTGGATAATAACAATAACAACAATAATATCCCTCTAAAAACCCAACTTTCTGTCCATGTTTATATGGATGGAAAAAACCATAAAGTAAGAGAAATTCAGTAAGGGATACATATCTAGGAATTTATATGCTCTGGGACAGTTATAATTGTTGTGAAGGCTTTTTAGGAGTCCTGAAATACTGGCCAATTGGGCTCTCATGATGTCAGTGATTCAGTTAGTATCCCAGCTAACGTGTTATAAATACCTCTAGAAATCTAAGAAATATAAATACCATTGGTTTTTATGCCGGCCCTACTTGAATCACCAAAATTATCTGACAGAAAAAAAGCAAAGAAATCATCCCTCGTGTTCTGCTACCACAAGAAGGCAAGCTATATTAGAACAAATTAGAAAAACCAATATCCCACCTTCTAGAAATGCTTCACTGCATATGGCACTGACTCTAAAATAGGAAAACCATAAAGCATACATTGTATAGAGGGAAGACATGAATATTTTCATTATTACATCATATCAAAATTGGAATCAGACCTTACAGGTTATAGACAAGGGCACAATACTAGTTTCTGTTAGTGATTCCTTCTGCTCCAAGTCACATAACACATTGCCTACCAGTTCAGGGCAATCATTTTTTTAAAATCATCCTTAAACCTAGGATAGATAAAATAAGAGATTTTAAGTGCTATTATAATTGAAGGGAAAAGTTGAAGGTCCTCAGGTCATTGGAAATATTGTTTGTAGTAAGCTAACTCTAGAAAGTATACATAATTACAAAATAGATGATAAAAAACTTTATTTCAAATTGTTTTGAAAAGGAGATGGGTATTCTTAGACTAGAATTTAGAAAAACTAAATTTTAGTTTGACAGGATGAATCTGACTTAGGAGACAATGAATACTAAAACAGGAATTTTTTAAGCTGCTATATATTATTAAAATCATGATTAAATGCATTTTCCACAATATTTGAAAGCAAGTTCAAAAGCATTTCAGGGCATACAGACAGCATTATATGCAACAGTCATTGCCAAAGTAAGACTCACACAGGGGAAAGTAAAGCTATTAAGGAATATTCTCTGAAGGAAAGATATTTTTAAAAACCACCATGGAAAAAATGTTGAAGAATCTATAAGAGATCTTCAGGAAAGCATTAGAAGATTTCATCAGCTAATAAATGCAGTAGGAAGATTAATGGTATATTGGCCAATTAGCGACAGTTAGAAACAAATGCACAAAAAGGAATATGGAAAACAAAAACATGTAAGAAATTCTAGATTTAATCACTCAGCAATTAAAAGCAAAAATCCGAAGGTCAAAGTGATTTAAGGAACAAAGAACATCAGAAAGAACAAAGTAAACTCTTCAGTCAATGACAACTTGACTAAAAAGACAAGTAAAGAAATTATAGGCAAGAGTGACCCCACAATGAAATAAGATGTTAAAATATTTATAGTTGTCAATATAGACACAAGAAGTACAACACAATGAATGTGCAAGCTGATTTGAACAAGAAACAGAAAGTTTGCACAGCATGAATACAATGAACAGACTAGTTACATCACAGGTGGTTACTAAACTCTAGCTTCCCTGCAAAACTGAAAAGTAACAGGTGACTGGTTAAAAAAACATAATTATTGGCTCAGACATTTCATGGTGATTTATGAATTACTTTAAATCACTTTTCTAGCTTTATCTCAGGTACAAAATTAGTCTCACTTTTTTTTAATAGAAAGCATTACATATCCCCTACCAAAATATGAAAATACTAGTGATCCTTCCAAATACAGGGGTCAATTATGTGTCCATTTGCTTTACATCAGTGATGTTAAACTCAAATATGAAAGAGACCACTAATCCATACATAAGAATCCTTGTGGGATGCATATTAACTTTGAATGCCATATACTAAGAGAAACTAGGTTCTATTTGTTTATTTTGTTCAATATTTCCTCATTTCATTTTAATCTGAATTGGGCAGAATTGGAAATTTCCAGCTGTAGCTTACTGCTCATTTTGGCAACTCTATTTTATATAATGCGTATGTGATTTTTATTTCTCACCCCCTCCCAAAAAAAATCTATAAACATATTAGTGAAAAAAATCTCTCTAATTCCAGGGATGTGATCGACTTATTAGCAGTTCAGTAATGATCAAACAAGCTATCTTTAAGAATTCTATTATTGATTATTGTAAACCTTTGATTCATTTCTACAGTCATAGCTTATATATGTATAAAATAGATTCAAATATTAAATCATTGGATGAAGGTGATACAAATATCTCAAATATAGTGTGATAATGAGAATTTTTGATTTTCACGTGGGAAAACTTTTCTCTATTTCTCCATGCCACCAACACAATAATGTCATGAATAATTGATATAAAAAGTGCCACCTTTCAGGGAGACACTTTAAGCCCCTTATGGTTCCATCTAGATTTAAATCTAGCTTAGTCTCTCTTAAAACTGAGTGCATGTAATTTCCAAGTTAAAGAAAAAAACTTGTATTGGAACACTTATCATTACTTGAAGTATGTGACTGACATTATGTTATATGGCTCCATTAAAATATGCATTTAGCCTCTCCATCTAGTGAAATTTTCTCCATTTAAATCAAATGTCATTTAAACTTCATATGTATAAATGTCTTAATGTACTCCAAGAAAAAATAGCCACTGAGGACTTTGTACTTTAATCCAGAAGTCAAACAATCAACAGATGAAGACAATACTTGGAGATATTTTTGTCTCTTCCATACAAAAATCAAAGTGTAAATCTATCAGGGTGAAAGTTGTGACTGTGTTATGTCAAAGGCTGCCATCTTCCAATCAGAACTCAATAGTGAGAACATATTTAATTCAATTATTATCTGAACAATACCCATCTAATGTATAGTTTTATAACTATAAAACTGGCCACAGTAGACTTAGAAAGAATCCAAATAAAAATTCATATAATATTAATGAAACAGAGTAAGTGCTTATAAATGATTGTTTACTTAACTTAAACACACTAAAGCAACTATGGATGGATGAAAATTCCCTCATCAAAAAGGATAGATATTCTTTTTTTCTTTCCTAATTTTTTTTAAATTTTGTAAAAGAAAAAGTTTTTAACATTTTAAAAAATTTTGAGTTTCAAATTCGCTTCTCCTCTCACTGCATTCCCCCCTAACTGAGATAGTAAGCAATCCGATACAGATTTTAAATGTGTAATGATGTAAAATATTTTTCCACATCAGTCCTTTTGTGGAAGATTTCTTAAACAAAAAAGAGAAAGAAAGTGAAGCATGGTATTTTTTGGTCTGTGTTCAGACATCAGTTCTTTCTCTGGAGGCAGATGGCATTTTTCATCATGAGTGGTTGAGATTGTCTTGTATCACTGTAGTGCTGAGAATAGCTAAGGTATTAACACTTGTTCATTTAACAGTATTTCTGTTACTGTGTATGATTTTCTACTGGTTCGGCTCATTTCACTTTGCATCAATTCATGTAAGCCTTTCCAGGTTTTTCTGAAATCATCCTGCTTAGTATTTCTTATAGCACATTGGTATTCCATTATGATCATATACCACAACTTGTGAGTCATTCCCCAATTGATGGACATCCCCTCAGTTTCCAACTTTTTGCTACCACAAAAAGAGCTGCTATAAATATTTTTGTATGAATAGGTCTTTCCCATTTTATTTTATTTTATTTTGTTTCATTTTTTAACCCTTACCTTCTATCTTAGAACCAATATTGGTTCTAAGGCAGAAGAGTGGTAAGGGCTCAGCAATGAAAGTTAAGGGACTTGCCCAGGGTCACACAGCTAGGAAGTGTATGGGGTCAAATTTGAACCCAGGACCTCCCATCTCTGGGCCTGGCTCTCAATCCAATGAGTCACCTAGCTGCCCCCTCCCTTTTTATTAATAATAGACATTCTTGAAGCACATAGATCAAAAGTATTTAGAATACCTCTTACACAAAAGACATTATTTCATTAGGCAATGGGAAAGGCTGAAAATAGGTTCATGCCTTTGAATTTGACTAATAAAACCTAAATGACATCTTTGAATAAAGTTTATGAAATTACTAAGATTCAAGAGTGGAATCAAAAGTACAAACTATGCTGCCAGCATTAGCTGCAAAAATTTAACACCTAGCAAATATGTACTGAGACAAGATTTGGTAGTTAGAATTCTATAAAAAAAGCTCATTATTTTTCATAAATTAACAGATGAAAGATATGCACAACACAAATACAAACTTCAATATTTCCTTGAGAGTTCAATTAAACTGTACTAGCTGGACTATTATCACAGATAGAATTGTCGCCTAAAATAATTTAGATATAAAATTAGACCATAACAAATTTAAGAAAAACTTTTTTTATAAATGTTGACATACAGAATACTAATAATCCCAAAACCACATTAAAAAACAATAAAAAGTAAAAATGAAGACAACTAGGAAAAGAAATAAAAATCACAGGAGCACAGTTTGAAAAATCATCTCCCTTACTTTGCCTGATTATTGGAGTTTTCCTGAATATATTTTTCAGTGAACCCATAAAAGATAACTTTATATACTAATCCCTTTATTTGTTTTTTTAAAATTTCTACTCAAGCAATGATCTGCAGACATTAAATATAAAATGAAAATAATATTATAGCAACTTGTCCAAAGACCCTCTATATGACTTCCTTCAATAGGAAGTACTGTGTTAAGCAGGTGATCAAGAAATGCTTCTTGGGGCAACTAATTGGGACTCGGTGGGTTGAGAACCAGACCTAGAGATGGGAGGTCTTGGGTTCAAATCTGACCTCAGACACTTCCCAGCTGTGTGACCCTGGGCAAGTCACTTAACCCCCATTGCCTAGACCTTACCACTCTTCTGCCCTGGAGCCAATACATAGTATTGATTCTAAGGCAGAAAGTAAGGTTGTTTTTTTAAAGGTGAAAATTAGTGTCTATTAATAACAATACTAATTCCTGTCATCCTGTTTGCTCTCAGAATCATCTTAGAAATGCTTAGAATGAAGTGACAGAATATGAATTTATATCCTAACACTTTTATTCAAATTAAAAGAAAATTATTTTATTACCCTACATAATAATCCAACAAACATTAAGTATAAAAGACCAAGAGTGAGATATCAACTTGTCACTATACCATTTACATCTGAACTCTATCATATATAGGAAAAATAAAAATCATAAACATAATCATAATATTAATGCATTTAAGTTTGTATGTCACTTTGTAGACATTCTTTGTGGAGGGAGGTTGATGGCAGAACTAAATTGAAAACACAATAAATTACAGAAATAATTTAGTTGCAAACATAAGAGAGAACAATTAATCATACTCAGGAAATATCTGTTGAAAGAAAACAAAAGATTAGTGCTTCTGTTCCTCAATATTGATTTAAGAAATTACCCTAGCTTCTCAAAATTGTCATTGTTGTTCACAGAATTCTAAATGGAATGAGGGGGCTGAATTCTTATTTTAAAAAATGAACTGCATGCATAATATTTCTGTACAACCCTTCCAGAATTGATTCAAGCTCATGCATAATTTCCACAGTGTTGAAAGCAACATTATATGGAAGATAATACCATTTAAAAGAGACCTAAATAGAGACAGAAACATTCTTCTCAATGTTTTCATGGGAAAAATTCCAGCATAGCAAGTCTATTGCATTCTGTGTATAGTCATGATTTTAACATTTGGATGAAGTAATAAGATCATCTTTTGTCCTATGGGAACTGTTTTTAGGGGGAGTTAAGTTAGCTATAGTTCTTTCTCAGAATTATTAATATATTTATTTATTTCCAAAACTTTATTCTTCATCTTCCTCTACTCCCCGCCCCCAACTCCCTACCACCAACAAATCTGTTCTAGATGGTTTGGTAATCTAGTTACATTGGAAAATTGGCAATTACGCATTTTCCAAGAGCCAGTACCAATATCACTTGCTTCTAGTGTTTTTGACTAGTGACTTTGGAAAAATTATTTCTTTTGGTGACTGAGCCCATACATAAAGAGCCTCTCTTTCCTATCACTTATTTCTATATCATCAAAGATACTCACTCAACAATACTTGCTGCTTTAAAAGGAACATATTTGATAAAAGTGACAACTAGAGTATCTTTGTACATCAAGGTAATACACACTTGTCATAAATCCAAGAGCCTGTGTAGTACAGTGTGATGGAAAACATTACATGCAGGATGAACAAAAGTAGAATTGTCATGGAAGCAAATTAAAGAAAGCCAGGGAAGGTGGAAGTGATGGATGATGAGTTTTTTATGTCAATCCCCAAAACCTTTTGTGAATCATAGATCCATGCCACTATGGCAGCAAAAATGAGTTGTGATGGAGCACTTAGGTAATCTGGATGTTCACTTGTGTTAACTCACTACAGTTCCAGGATAGTATCTTTGCCATTGTAGAAGCATAAATGCTGAAGAAAATGAATGTATAATAGCTGAGCTGCTGAAAAAAGTTACCTTGCTAATAATTTAATCTTTCAGTTAAGAGACAATAAATGAATTGCTATAATAATTAGTATTTACTGGAAAGGGTTTAAAAGAAGTGTATATATATAGGCATGGTATATAATTGGTCTAAAAACAGCATGGAGACCTCAAAACCTAAAAAACCCTAAAAACAGGTTCTCACTAGGTAAGGAGTAAGATCACCAAAGAGGATATTCTGGAAGGACTGGCAAACAGGAGGAAGAAGTTTCTGGTTTCAGTGGAGAAGAGATAAGAATGTCTAGAGTATAGAAAACATGATGAAGAGATAGCAAAAGTTGGATATTATTTTATATTCGTAATTATTACACTATTAAATATTAAATAGGTCAGTAATTGGAAAAAAAATGGTGTGTTTTGAGTGTCTAAGTAGAACTCCCCAGAGAACAGTTGGCAATGTAGAATCAAGACCTTGGGGGAGCTCTTTTCTGAAGATAAACATGTAGTAATAATCTGAAAAAAGAGAACAAGAGGAGTGAGGACACTCATTTTAGAAGGCAAGAAGAAGACAAGAGACCAATAAGGGTTGGGGTGACCTAAAAAGTCTGCACAATGAAGTGGGAGAAGAATCAAGATGAAATAGTATCACCAAAATATGAGAAGAACATAATAAAATGAAGGAACTGGCCAGGTGTGTCAAATGGCAAAGAAAAATAGAGAATAAAAACTGAGAAGAGATCATTGGATTTGGCATAGAATAATATATCTAGAGGGAATAGAAATCGGAAATCATCTATTCCAAACCCCTCATTTTATAGATGAGTAAATTGAAGAGAAAATAAGTGACCTTTTCAAAGTCACACTTCTAAAAAGCATAAGAGATATAACTTGAACCCAACTCCTTGACTCCAGTCTCAGTGCTCTTTTCATTTTATCACATTGCCTATTTTATTGATGACCTTAGAGTACTTTCAGTGAAATGATGGATATGGATGAGCAGTTAAAACCAGTTTTTCTAGAGGTTTAACAGTAGGGTAGGGATGGAGAGCATGATAGCTTGAGAGAATACTTGCGTCAAGGAAAATGTTTTTTGAGGATAAGCATGGTGAAGGTTTTGGGGAAAAGATAATGATTCTCATTTTTGGAGTTGGGATACCTATGTGATGTCTAATTTGAAGTGATATGGGTCAATAGCATATATAAAACTGGGAATAATCTGCATAGGCATAATTGAACTCTTGGGCACTGATGAGATCACAAACTGAGATAGTATAGACAGAGAAGAAGGCCCAGGGGAAATAGAATTTTAGGGAGATATCTATAATGAGTGGATGTGGCCTAAATCTAACATCAGAGATGAAGAAGGAGCATCCAGCTGAATACAAAAAGAACTAAGTGGTGTCATGAAAACTTAAAGAAGAAAGTTTTCCGTGGGAAGATAGTAATTTTTAGGAGTGGAGAATGATAAGAATTGAGAAAGTGGCTATTAGAGTATAGTGGGTCCTGGAACTAAGGGGAAGTTAGCAATTATGGGACAGACAGACTTTTTATCATTTACTTGTTTGTATTCTAAGGAAGAAATAGGACAGCTGAACATATGTTGAACATTTATCTCCTTGTATATGTGGGAGACATAATTGGGAACACTAGTATTGGCTCAGGGACATGAAACTGGGAATAGAATTAAGTAGAGAAGAAATTCACAAGAAAATTGCTCAAACTGGGACAAAGTCCGTCTTTTTCTGCCTGCTTGTTCCCTGAGATGGGAAGAATAAAAAGAGCATTAGATCATCAGGTTACTTTCCACCTCTCACTTTAAACCAGTTGCTCCTCAAGTGGCTTAATCTGTTGTAGATCTTACATTTATTCATTAGCCTGATTAAAGCTTCACCCTAATTCAACAGGCATTCATTAATTCATTTATCAACAGGCATTTAAAATGTATAATTATGACTACATATAAGGCAAAGGGATACAAAATCTAAGAAAGAAGAATAAAGGGGGGATCAAATAATTACATATGGATGATCTATTTAGAAATATAAGTGAAGAAAAACCTTTTAATTGGATCCATTTAAATGAAGCAAAATGGAAAGTAAAATACTTAATTTTAGACATTAAACATATAAATAGTAAAATGTAATGAGGGCAGAGGAGTTGTTATTATTATATACAAGTATCCAACACTTGATTTACACAAGATACATTGCTTTGTGTTACTAAAAAAAAAAAAAAAAAAAAAAAAAAGGAACATGAGAAGTTCCTGTACTTAATTCACTTATAATCCAGTTTGGAAGAGTAGACATCTTCTAGTCTAAATTTTTACCTAGTTCAGAGAATCCCTTCTATAGTGTCTCATAGATGGCCATCTAGTCTCTGCCTGAATATGTCTAATGCCATGAATTCATAAAATTCATTATGTTCATATTATTACATAGCTTGACTTTTCAGAAAATTAGTTCTTATGTTGAAATGAAATCTACATCATAATCATATATTACTTATTTGGTCATTCCGCAATTGATGAGCTTCCCCTCAATTTCCACTTTGCCACCACAAAATTGCTGGTAAAAATAATTTTATATATATAGATTATGTTCCTTTTTTTAAAAAATCTCTTTGGGGTATAGACTTCCTCTCTAAAATGGTTGAATCAATTCACAACTCCACTAAAAGTTCATTAGTGTCCCTATTTTTCCATATACCCACCAACATTTTTCATTTTCCTTTTCTGTCATAGTCAATCTGATACATGTGAGGTGGTACATCAGAGTTGTTTCAATTTGGATTTCTCTAATCAATTATGATGTAGAGGATTTTTTCATATGGCTATAGATAGATTTTATCTCTTCTCTGAAAACTAACTGTTCATATTCTTTGATTATTTATCAATTGAGGAATGACTTGTATTCTTCTAAATGTGACTCAGTTCTCTATATATTTGAGAAATGAGACCTTTATCAGAGAAATTAATTGTAAATTCCCACCTCCCCCTCCAGTTTCCTACATTCCTTCTAATCAGCTGCATTGTCTTTATGCCAAAGCTTTCAAATTTCCTATAATCAAAGTTAACATTTTTGTATTCCATAATGCTATCTCTTATTTATCCATAAATTCTACCCTTATCCATAAATCTGACAGGTAAAATATTCCATGCTCCCCTAAATTGCTTATGAAATTATATTTTATGTCTAAATCATGTACCTATGTTGAATTTATCTTGGTATATGGTGTGATATGTATCTATACTTAGTTTCTGCTGAACTGCTTTCACATTTTCCCAGAAATTTTTGTCAGAAGATGATTTCTTGACCCAAAATGGTAGATATTTGGATTTGTCAAACCCAGATTTCTATGGTCATTTACTACTGTATATGTTGTACCTAATCTATTACACTGATCCATCATTCAATTTCTTATCTGATACCAGATTGTTCTCATAATTACTGATTTGTCATAAAGTTTGAGATCCAATATGGCTTCCTTTACTTTTTAAAATTTGATTTTTTTATATTTTTGACCTTCCAGATTAATTTTGTTATGATTTTTTTCTAGTTTTATAAATTTTTGGGTAATTTGATTGGCAAAACATAGAACAGGGAAATTAATTTAGGTAGAATTGTCATTTTTATTATATTGGTATGGCCTACTCATGAGCAATTGATATTTCTCCACTTGTTTAGATGTGTCTTTTTTAAGAAAAAAATTTTTTTTTCTGGGTTTGTCTTAGCAGGTAGACTCCCCAGTATTTTATATTGTCTGTACTTATTTTTAATGGAATTTCTCTTTCTAACCATGATGCTTCTTGATTAGCTGTTCCTAACTCTCTGTGTTCAAGTCTCAACTCTCTTCCAGACTATAAACTGCTTTAAGTCTGGGACCAAATTTGTATCTTCCACAGAAACTAGTCCAGTTCTCTGTACATACTAGGTGCTTAACAAATATTTGAAAACTTATAATTGTATTCTTTCTTTTGAAAAGACACAGACCAAATATAATCTGTATGTTACATGACAATTCCTCAAATATTGGAAAACAAATAATATTTTCCCTCACAGGCCAGTTGCCTTTAGTTATATTCATTCACATTAAGTTTAGAACCAATTAAAAGTACTTGATTTTAAGTCTTTAATTCAATGAAGCTGAAAGATAGTACGGTGGATGTTGTGCTGGACATGGAGTCCGGAAGAAATGACTTCCGATCTAACTTCAGACACTTACAAGACATGCAACCCAGGCAATTCTCTTAACCTCTAACTGGAGATAATATTAGAAACTACCTCCTAAGGTTGATGTGGGGATCAAATGAATAATATTAGTGACTGGCAAAAAGTAGATGATTAATAAATTTTTTCTTTCCATGAATATTTACATGAATTATTGCCAAACAAGCTATTTATACAAATTTTTTCTGACTTCCAGTTGCAGAACTTTATATTTGGTCTCAAAAAAATGTGATTTTATTTACTTTAGTACTTCTGTCTGTCTAAATTACTTTTGTTGGTTTATTTGCATTGTTCCAATCTGTCTCAACTATTGCTTCTGTCACTTCTTAGATTAACTATCTCTTGGCTTTGTGTCATCTGCAAATCTGATAATTATAGTCATTAAAATAATTCTTGGATAAAAAATAATGGAAAACAAAACCCTAAAGCATATGAATAGGGGTCTCACTTCAGTTTGACTAGAATTATTGATCACTTTATCTGCCGTGTTTTCTTATGTACTAGTCTAAAAACCCATCAAAAAAAAGAAATTTTCATTTGACATGAATAATTTTAGAAGAGACTTTATTAATAATGATCTTATTTTCTAAATAGTCACAAAGCATCCAAGTAATAGCTTCTGAAATTATTTCCCCTCTAATGAAAACTGGGACAGACACTGATCATCAATCTTTGAGCATCTTTCCCATTCATCATCATTCCTCACAGTTTATCAGCATTGGCTTTGGAATCTTATCTCCAGCTTTCTTTAGTGCTCTGGGAAATCATTCATCTCAGCATAGAGACTTGACCCCATTTAAGTAGCTGAATTCTTTCTTACCATTTCTATCTGACTTTCAGTTACCTATTAAAATATTAAATACTAAAGTAGTAAAATCATTATCAACAAGTATAGATGAATACCTAATGTGTGCTAAGTACTGGAAATAAAGAGGTCAAAACAAAAAAACCAATCAGTCCTTGCTCTCATGGAGCTCACAGACTTATGGGTGAAATAACATGCAAATAATATTAACATACAAACAAGATTTTATACTGGATAAATTAGAGATTTGTGTGCATTGTTCCAGTCTCTCTCAACTATTGCTTCTGTCACTTCTTAGATTAACCAAGGGGAGGTACTAACATTAAGGAGGGCTGGAAAGGTTTCTTGTCATAGTTGGGACTTCAGATGAGATTCAAAAGAAGCTAGGTGGCTAGGAGGGAAAGAAGAGGAAGAGCATACCAGGGACAGGGGTCAAGCAGTAAAAATATTTGGAGTTGAAAGATGGAGTGCCATATGTGAGGAATAGCAAGGAGGCTAATGTCACTAGATCATGAAATATGTGTATTCTAATCTTTTCAATTAAAAGACAGTTTTCAGGAGTAGTGAGGTGGCTCCATGGATAGGTGGCATCAATTCTAAAAATGGGATGTCCTGGGTTCAAATTTTGTCTCATAAACTTCCTAGCTGTGTGATCCTGAGCAAGTCACTTGACCCAAATTGCTTAGCACCTACTGCTCTTCTACCTTTGAACTATTACCTAGTATTTATTCAAAGACAGGAAGTAAGGGTCCTTGCTGGAAACTAAATTGAGTTCTATCTTCTCACTCTGTTCATACTTTTATGTGTGCATGCCTATATGAAACTTTAAAGTTTATAGAACACTCTCCTCACAATAACCTACCAGGTAGGTAGTTGTTGTTTGATCATTTCAGTCATGTCCAACTCTTCATTACTGTATTTGGGGTTATCTTGGCAAACTGAGGCAAATAGGGTTAAATGTCTTGCCCAGGGTGACATAGCTAGTGTCTGAGACCAGATTTGAATTCAACTCATATTCCTGACTCCTGGCCTGGTACCCTGTCCATTGTACCACCCAGCCACCCTAGAGGTAGGTAGTACAATTCATTATCCCGCTTTGACAGATGAGGAACCTAGGTTATAAGAAGTTAGTCAACTCCTTGATGTTACACATTAAGTATCAGATCAGAAGTGGGACTCAAAACATCCTTACATTGTCTAAGCACAAGCATCATTCCTATTCCTTCCTTGATCTTCTAAACTTTAAGACTATTCAAGAGTAAAGAGCATTGCTTTCTTCCTTATCCAGGGGTTAAGTGTACAAGCTGGGATAGAAAGAAATACAGAATGAGCAGACCTCGGGCTCAGGAGGTTGTAAAATGAACTTCTAGATTGAGGAGGCCACAAGGAATAAAAGATCAAAGGGGAAAATACCATGAATGTATATAAGTATCAGTTATTATTATTTTAGATTAATATTTGAGGGGCAAGAGACAGTGTGGAGTAGTAAAATCAGAAAGACTTGGGTTCAAGTCCTCTTTCTGTATTAACCTACATTGAGACTCTGGTTAAGTCAATCAACCTCTTAGTGCTCCAAATGACTAACTCTAAGACTATAAACTACAATCTGTATTGATAAATTGAATTTGCTCATCTGGAGTTTCCTAGCCCAATACCATCACAGGTCTTTCAAGAGGCATTCTGATCTGGTTGCCTTTGGAATCAGGAGGACCCAAATTCAAGTCTTAACTTGTTCTAGTTCTAATTCTGCTGACCAATGGTGAGTTACCCTCTTGGTGGCCCCAAGCAACTCTCTAAGACTACACGTTACAAGCATTGTTTACCTGTATTGGTGAAGTGAGTTTCCATACCAAAATTCTAAACACAGAAAAAAATACAGGCTTAGATTTTTTTAAGTCACATGACATGAATTCTTATTGCTGACCTAAAATTCTAATTGTCAAAGTCTGCCCCAAAAAATGTATGTGTATTTGTTCCTTTAACAAAAATATATTAAAATACTTCACAGGAGACCTCTAACGATTCTGTTCTGACACAGGCAAATGTATTTATTGTAACAGCTCTATTAACAAAGATTCATTTAGGTGAACTTTACTTCCTCATTCTTCTTCTCTCATGGCTTTCATATTTTAAAAGGAAAAAAATTATAATGTATTATCCCAATACAATGAGTTGAGGGAACACTTTTCCCTTGCAATATAAATCATGCTATATGCTTCAACTGCTACCTTGTGTGCATCCATTAATATAATTAGCTGTCACTTCACTCCTTTGTTGTTAGATTACCTAAAAACAGTCTTTCATACTTCGGTAACCTTGTCTTGAGTTCCAGCACTCTGTGACCAAAGTGTGTGCAGAAAATTAACTTAGCAGAAAATCAACTCTTCTCAGTTTTAACCTGCTCTTCTCAACTCCATCCAGAAGTTTGCTAAATTACCTTGTTACAGGTTTGAGCCAGCCAAATATGCCATATTTTGGTCGTAAAGAACTGTCTAAAAATATTCACTTGCATCAGAATTGCCTGAGGCTTTGAACATGGCTGTTCCAGAAACAACAACTCTGAATTTCATCTTAGCTTATGAGAGAAATATTTGGAATGAGAATAATAATATTGTAAAGATTACATATTGAGAAATTTAGGAATAGTACATTAATTTATATGAAGAGACTAAAAACTATGACAAGTGTGTTCATGCTAATCAGAACACAAACATTTGTATAACAAGCAACAACTTATATGACTGTAGGGTTTGACAGTTTACAAAATCCTTTCAAAATTATCTCCTTTTTAAAATTTATTTTTTATTCTTCTAAACCCTTTCCTTCCATCTGAGAATCAATTCTATATATTGGTGCTAAGGCAGAAGAGTGGTATGGGTTAGACAATAGAGATTATGTGACTTACCCAGGGTCACACAGCTAGGATGGGTCTGGGGTCATATTTAAACCCAGGACCTCCTGTCTCCAGGCCTGGTTCTCTATCCACTGAGCCACTTAGCTGCCCCCCAAATGATCTCCTTCAGTAGCAATAATAGCCTTATCCAAGTTCGTACTAGGAGATAGCCTGGTCAATGGAAAGAATAGTGGACTTGGAATCAAGAAAACTTGAACTCAACTCTTGCCTCAGTTACTTATCAGCTTGGTGACTCTGGGCAAATTAATTAAACCTTCTCAGCCTCAGTTTCCTCATCTGTCAAATGAGCTAGAGAAGGAAAGGGCAAACCACTCCAATAAGCTTTACCAAGAAAACCTTGAATCAGGTCACAAAGCATTGGGTACAGCTGATAAAAATGACTGAACAACATTTTCTCCCTGAAACTCAGGCTATGGCTAGTTTATCTCCTGAAAATGCAGGAATTTGGATGTAATCAAAGAAGAGCTGGAAGGAAAGGGAAGATAACTATTTTTTAAGGAACTGATATGTGACGGGCACTGTACTAAGTTCTTTACAAACATTATTTCATTTGTTCCTCACAATCATAACCCTTTAACACAGGTGCTATTATTATCCCCATTTTGCAGTTTAGGAAACTGTGGCAGAGAGAGGTAAAGTCTTTGCTTAGCATCACACAACTATTAAATGTCTGAGGCTGGATTTGAATACAGATCTTTTTTATTCAAGTCATAGTGTTCTATCCACTGCACTCCCAGTTCTCTCTAATAGCACCCCACCAATTAGAAGTCTATTCCAATAGTTTAGGTAAAATGTTAAAAGGGCCTGAATTAGGATGGTGGCTGCTTGAGGGAAAAGAATTTATGCAACACATATTGTGTATATAAACTCTAAAAGAAGTGACAAGTTACTAGATATGAGGGATGAAGAGGAGAGAAGAGTGACTCAGAAGGCTGAAAACTGAGTGATTAGATAAATGGTTATTGTCCTTAACAAAAATAGAGAAGTTGGAAGGAGAGTCAAATTTAGAGAAAGATGATAAATTCTGCTTGAGGCATGTTAATTTTGAGATGTTCAACAAGGAGAAAGGTGGGAAAATGTCCAAAGATGTTGAGAAGTCAAGAAGCCTGAAGCCAATGATAGTTCATCAATTCTGCTTCTACATATGAAAGTACATGGCCCCCTGTAGGCAGGGAGTCATAGGGTTAATGAACAAACATTTTCTAAAAGAATAGCAAACTTTAAATGATCAAATGAAAACATGCTCCAAATCACTAATAATTAAAGAAATATGCATTAAAACAACCAGGTGCTTTTATGCACATCCAGTACATTGGTAATGAGGATTAAAAAATAAAAAGGAAACAGTATTGGAGGGATTGAGGGAAGATATATGTACCACTAATATATTATCGATAAAGTGATGAATTGGTACAACCATTCTGAATATCAACTCATAAATATTCAATAAAAGTAACTAAACTGTTCAAACATTTTTGACCCACCAGTTCTATTACTGGGCATACATCCCAAGGAGGTAAAAAATACAAACAAAGGTCCAGTACATTGACTTCAGATTGCATTGGTCCAGATTTCCCATGAGGGAATTCTCCCTACCAATACAGTACAGCTATTGGTCTTCAACTTTATTTTGCAAGATTAGTCCAGCAAGATTTTTAGTAAGCCACCGGTTTTTATAGCAGGTAGAATATGTGTTCCTTGAAGACAGGGACTATATAATTTTTGTATGACCTATCAGAATGTCTGCACTTAATAAATGCCTTTTTTGGGGGGGATTCCCAGGTTGGTTTTATTTCTTTTTTTTAACATTTATTAATATTTGTTTTTAACATGGTTACATGATTCATGCTCCTACTTTCCCCTTCACCACCCTTCACCCCCCACCCATGGCCAATGCACATTTCCACTGGTTTTAACATGTGTCATTGATCTAGACCTATTTCAAAATTGTTGATATTTGCATTGGTGTGGTGGTTTCTAGTCTTCATCCCCAATCATGTCCGCCTCAACCCGTGTGTTCAAACAGTTGTTTTTCTTATATGTTTCCTCTCCTGCAGTTCTTCCTCTGAATGTGGGTAGCATCTTTACCATAAATCCCTCAGAATTGTCCTGGGTCATTGCATTGCTGCTGGTACAGAAGTCCATTACATTCTATTTTACCACAGTGTATCAGTCTCTGTGTACAGTGTTCTTCTGGCTCTGCTCCTTTCGCTCTGCATCAGTTCCTGGAGGTCTTTCCAGTTCACATGGAACTCCTCTAGTTTATTATTCCTTAGAGCACAATAGTATTCCATCACCAGCATATACCACAATTTGTTCAGCCATTCCCCAAATGAAGGACATACCCTCCTTTTCCAGGTTTTTGCCACCACAAAAAAAGCGCAGCTATAAATATTTTCATACAAGTCTGTTTATCTATGATCTCTTTGGGGTACAAACCCAACAATGGTATGGCTGGATCAAAGGGCAGGCATTCTTTTATAGCCCTTTGAACAGAGTTCCAAATTGCCAGCCAGAATGGTTGGGTCAGTTCACAACTTCACCAGCAATGTATTAATGTCCCAATTTTGCCACATCCCCTCCAACATTCATTACTCTCCCCTTCTTTCATTTTAGCCAATCTGCTAGGTGTGAGGTGATACCTCAGAGTTGTTTTGATTTGCATTTCTCTAATTATTAGAGATTTAGAACACTTTCTCATGTGCTTATTGTTACTTTTGATTTCTTTACCTGAAAATTGTCTATTCATGTCTCTTGCCCATTTATCAATTGGGGAATGGCTTGATTTTTTATACAATTGATTTAACTCCTTGTATATTTGAGTAATTAGACCCCTGTCAGAGTTTGTTGTTATAAAGTTTTTTCCCAATTTGTTGTTTCCCTTCTGGTTTTGACTACATTGTTTTTGTTTGTACAAAAGCTTTTTAGTTTAATATAATCAAAACCATTTAATTTACATTTTGTAATTTCCTCTAATTCTTGCTTGGTTTTTCCCAGAGATCTAACAAGTGTACTATTCTGTGTTCACTTAACTTATTTATAGTTTCCCTCTTTATATTCAAGTCATTCACCCATTCTGAATTTATCTTGGTGTAGGGTGTGAGATGTTAATCTAAACCTAATCTCTCCCATATTGTTTTCCAAATTTCCCAGCAGTTTTTGTCAAATAGTGGATTCATGTCCCAAAAGTTGCACTCTTTGGGTTTATCATAAACTGTCTTGCTGATGTCATTTACCCCAAGTCTATTCCACTGATCCTCCCTTCTGTCTCTTAGCCAGTACCATATTGTTTTGATGACTGCTGCTTTATAGTATAGTTTAATATCTGGTACTGCTAGGCCCCCTTTCTTCACAATTTTTTTCATTATTTCCCTTGATATTCTTGATCTTTTGTTATTCCAAATGAAATTTGTTATAGTTTTTTCTAATTCAGTAAAGAAGTTTAAACAATTTGAAAACCATTGATTGCTCATGGGTAGGACGAGCTAACATAATAAAAATGACCATTCTACTCAAATTAATTTACCTATTTAGTGCCATACCTATCAAACTACCAAAAAACTTCTTTACTGAATTAGAATAAATGCCTTTTTGATTGATTGATTGATTGATTGATCTGTTCATTAATTGATTTTACAAGGTTGGTTATTCTGAATTTCACATCAGAATAACTATAGTCAGAAGTTCATGCATCTTAAGTACTGATTTCAGATTGCAAGATTTGTTATCTAAGGTATTATGGGAATTTCAAACCCTTGGAAAAATCATTAACATTAATTAACTTCTTCATAATCATCATCATTAGCAACAGAAGAAAGACACTGTCTTTGCCTTCTAAGAGCTTTCATTACAGTCTATTTGGCAATGGGCATCCCAAAATATTGTTTATATGTCATAATTGAGGAGTATTCCATGACCTTATTTAATCATCATCACTATTTTGAACACAACAGACAGAAAATACTTAAGAATTTACTTCCATATATACCACTTAAATTTTTTTCAATTAACAAGTATGCATTTTCTCTCTTTCTACCTACTGCCACACTTTTGAAAAGAAAGTCCATCTAAGAAATATGCAGTCAGGGAAACATTGGCACATCCAAAAATATTTGCATTCATTCTTTATCTTGGCTCCATCTCTGTCAAAAGATGAGTAGCATATGCTGCTTTATTATTGATCCTCTGAAATAAAGGTTGGTCATTGCAATGATTCAAGATCCTAAAGTATTTTAAAGTTGTTTGTTTTTATAATGCTGTTATTGTATGGCTTCTTCTCCCTTTTCTCTGCATCAGTC
This sequence comes from Gracilinanus agilis, assembly GCF_016433145.1. Lineage (NCBI taxonomy): Eukaryota > Metazoa > Chordata > Mammalia > Didelphimorphia > Didelphidae > Gracilinanus > Gracilinanus agilis. Next base: position 143,393,455 of record NC_058133.1, read on the forward strand.
CATATACATCTTCCTAAGTTTCTCTCATATCATTGGTTTTGTTATTTATTATGACATGCACATTCCAATATATTCCATGTATCATTTTTAATTCTATGATTGCCAAAGGGCACTCTAATTTCTTTATATTTAAATTTGTTATTATAGAGTGGGCTATCTCGTGGTCTGTTACTTCCAAAGAGACTTAATTTCCTCATTGTAGATATTATTTCTATTAATCCACATCAGATGAACCTTAGTGGACAATTTCATGAATTGCTGTTGTGGGTCAGGGGAAGAGTTTCATCTCCTAGTGGTCAATGTTCTCATGAGTCTCTTTTCCACAATTAGCTTTGGGTGGTACTAAAAAGATAGAAACAGAGCAGACTTCTAGAGTCTACTCAGAACCTTCTCAGGCTTGAAACATATGTCAGACTTTTGGCTTCCTGGTGTCTCCTTGGAGAATCACTGAGTCACCTCTGTGCTATCAGATGGCATCATTATGAGGAGTAATACAGGAGAGTATACCTGTGAAAGCAGTACCGAATTTAAATCAATATGTAAATGCAATGGTCTATTACTATGCTAATGGGAAAAGACACTAGGAACTTCATTCTCTTATTAACTGACAGCACTGGTTTAGGCAGAACAATTTATTTTTCTGTGATTCAGATTTCTCCCTCAGTGGTTCAGCTCCTGAAAGAAGTCCCAAGGCCCTTGCTCAATCTGTTTATGGGCTTTAAGATTGGCATTAATCATGCACACTTTAAGGTGGAATATACAAAATTAATTCTTGTAAATGACTGAAGTCTCACCTATTGCTATGATTTTGCACCAGAATGGTATATTTTAGCTCATTTTTAATCTTACTAATCTGAGTCCTAATTAAAGACAGGTATAAGGTTACTCATGAGTTTTTGCTGTCAAAGGAATGAGAGATGCTTTATAATGTTTATGGTAGACACTGTTAAGAGTTTCTTTCCTTTAAAGTCCACCAAACAATAATAACCACTGATTTATAGAATTTATAGAACTTTGATTCTTAGATTTAGGTTTTATCATCAGACTTAATACCTTGCTAATCTCCTTCAAAGAATATCTCCCAGATAATAATTGCCATTATACTTTTTATTGAATTTTGGCTAATGGTGTGTCCCATTTTTAAAGTGAAGTTGTACCAATCTACTTGGACATTCTGTAAATAAATAATTCTCCACTATCCTGAAAGTCACCAAAAGTTTGCATTAGAAAATTGACTGGTGGGGATTTGTAGTTCACAGAGACAAGAATTCCCTACTTAGCATTAAAAGTAATTTGGAACTCTGATGATCTTTGAGCCAGAAGCCAAACTTGATCATACCCAGGTATTCTTAAGAAACATACATAGTCTGTGATAGTAGGGCCAAGATAAGAGTGGGGATTATAAGATCTGAGCAACAGCATCTTTGGAGATACAGTGTCTCATCTCTACCCAAGACTTAATGACCTGATGTGGAAAGAATTGGTGCTATGAAGAGTAGAGGTAAAAAGAGAACCCAAGAAGAGAAAATAAAAAAGAAAACTGGGCTTTATCAGGGAAAGGAGAAATCAAGGAGGGCTATTGTCACCCTCTTGGAACAGAAGGTTCAAACTAAAGCTACTGATTGCATTATCTAGATCAAAGACTGAAAGAAGTTCCTCCTAAAAATTTCTTTCCCTAAATTCCTCTCCTGATGCCTGAACAATATATTGTAATATACTCTCCTACTCCCCCCTTTCTTTTTACCAGTATTTCCAATATCTTCATTTTTTCCCTCAAAAGAGAACAAGGTTTGGTTAGAGATAAATACATTTTAAAATTAGAGCAGAAATGAAACCTCTACCTGAATGTTACAAATTTTCCTATCCTGGGGAGGAGGTTCTGAACTTGTTTAATTATTATATTAATTATCATGCTTCTGCTGTAAACTCCATAAAGCAAGAGAAATGACTGTGTGGAACTGAGGGGTCAAAATATTAACCCTGGCTAAAAAGTGAAACAATTGTTGTAACAAGATGTGACTGATTAATTCTCCAAGGAAAATCCAGAAGAGAAAATATTTCACTTTAAATCACCTCCTAGAGAGGAGATAGAAAGGGCTTGGTACAGATTCAGCTCTCTGTCTATCATAGGAGAGGAGAAAAGAAGATTAATTTCTGGCCAACCACCTGTGTCCTTAAGTGCAACACCAATAACCACCAATGTCATGTGAGTAAGAACAAAGGAAATTAAGGACACATAGTCACACACACACACATTCTCTCTCCTTTCTGTATTAACAGACAAATCTGAGGTTTCCAAAATATAGGCTTTTCTTCCTAGCCATAAACTTAACCTGATTATATTATGAACTTCTGCTTAGAACCTTCTAGGTCAGCTGAATCATTATTCACCTGCTAGTACTTATTTGCATGGCTATGATGAAACCACTTCCTTAATCTGCTCAACAATTAATTCTTCCATACTTTAGATTTCTAGTATGCACTTTGATCTGTCTGGAAGTTAATTGAAGTCTCATATAGTTGATCTGTTTAGTTTCCTTCACAGATGGTAGACTTCTCACATCCCTTCTTCACATCACACCTGAGACCCCGACATAGCTATTGAATTAAAATATGCCTTTAAATTACATGTAATGTTTTTTCCTTTCATTTCTCATTTTTGAAGCTCACATCTTCAAAAATATCCTGAACTGTATGCCTAAGTGACTTCTTCTTTTTTCATGAAGTCATTTAACCAGAAGGCTTTTCTGCTTGGGAGGCAGTAAAGCACATTCTCATTTTTTTTGAGCCCCCCTATGGTCACCCTTTGTATGAGGAGGTCCCCTTGAAGGAGTCAGTAAAAAGCCCTCATGAGAGAGGGAGAGACATGTGGTATACGGAGGAGGCTGAAGAGTTGGTCCCAATTCTATCCCTAGCTATGAATTCGCCTGCCAGACAAGCATAGCACTCACAGCTGGCTTTCCATATTTAAAAGAGAAGCCTTAAATGTTTTTATTTTTTAGTTATTTTTAGTTAGTATTGTCAGTTTTCTAGATTCACTTAGCACTTACATCCAGTACCAAATGAAAGAGAGGAAGAGAGAACATCACATAAAACAATTCTTTGTAAATTAAATCCTACTCACCAGTGATACATGCAGGGGAGCAATGAGGTGGTGTTTCTTCATAGATTTCCTGATACAAAGTTGTCTCTATGGGACTCCTCCCCCCCCCCCCCCCCCACCCATTTAGGGGAAGGTCAGATGAGGTGATTTCTAAGATCCCTTTCAGCTCTAAAATTTCATGATTATTTCCTTTTTTTCTCTCTGGAACAAAGATTTAGAGTTAAAAAGGTGCCTAGAGGTCATTTAGTACAATCTCTTCAATTTAGAGAAGAGTGAGATGCGTAAACTGAGGCCCAGAGATCTTATGTGACTTGTCCAAAGTCATTCCAATAATGAGTGACAGAGAGGGGATTTGTGTCAGGACTGAGAGCGAGGCAAGGTCCTAGGACTGCAAATGCAGTCCCCTTCCCACTGTACCACATTGTCTCCAAATAGACCAAATGGAATCATGAAACTGTAGAAATAGGAATGGAAATGATTTCCTTATACAATTAGAAGGACGAAAGAGGAAAAGAAGGAAGTTGTAAAGAGGATTCCAATTAGATTGAGAAGTTAGCTGGTGTGGATGATGTCAAAAATGCCTTTCAACTACAATTGTTAGGATATTCTTCCTTATATTGAGCTAAAATAAAATTCTTTGTGATTACCACTCATTAGTCCTAATCCAACCCTCTAAAACTACACAGGACATATATAATATCTTTTTTAGTTGTGAGATGTTGTAAAGACCGTTCTTCAAAAGCCTTCCAAAGATTCAAAATTACATACACAAATTTAATTATGTGTGATAATTTGGTCCTGAGCAGTCTTCTCTTGGGTGACCTCAAAAGAGAAGGATTTAAAAAGCTATTTAATGAGTGCAGTCACCTAGGAAAAATCCCTTTGGATTGAGACTTCAATAGTCATGGCAAGAAAACAGAGATGTTATTTATGCCTGATCTACTCTATTAACCAAGGGAAAATGGCTCATAGCACGTTTAAGGTTATGCATGAAATGTTTGCTAGGAAGTTATTAGAACTAATTGTCTTTTTTCCATAGTTGTCCCACTGCCCAGTAGGGAAGTGAACGTCTCTGAGGATCCCATGATGGAAAGCATACAAAATGTTATTCAAAAACCATTGCAATGGAGAGTTCCAACATTTTATAGAATCTTGTGATTTTAAAACTAGTTTGCATTATAAATTAATGGGCATTTTTCAAGCCCTTTCTATGTGTCTAGCACTATGTTAGATATTAGAAATGCAAGAACAAAAGTAAAATTACTCCTTGTCCTCAAGGAGCTTTCCTTCTCTTAGGGTGAGAGATGTGCATAGACAAAACACATATAGAACAAATGAAGGTAATCTTGTGGGAAAAGACCTTACCTGCTAGAAGGTAGCCATCAGGAAAGGTCTTAATTCTTCAAAGAAGTCAGGGGCTCCCAGAGGCAAAGAAAAGAAGAATATTCTAGGCATGAGAGATAATCAGAGTAAAGCCATTAAGACAAATATGGAGTATTATAAATGATGAGAAATAAGAAGATCAGTTTGGTCAGATCATGGGTTACAAAAGAAGTATAAAAAAGGAGCATCAGGCATGGCACCAGTATGGGAAGAGCTTTAAGTGCCAAGATTTATATGTGATTCTCAAGTTAATAGAGAATTCTTGACTTCTACAGAATAGATCAGTAATATAGGTCAGATAGATGGTGCAGTGTATAGAGTGCCAAACCTGGAATAAGGAAGATTCAACTTCCTGAGTTCAAATCTGGCCTCAGACACTTACTAGCTGTGTGACTTTGGGCAGATTGTTTAACCTTGTTTACTTAATTTCCCTCACTTGTATAATGAGCTGGAGAAGGAAATAGCATACTATTCTAGTGTCTTTGCCAAGAAAACCCCAAAAGAGGTCATGAAGATTTGGATGAGACTGAAAAATGACTAAACAATATCAATAATAGTAAGACATGTATTTTAGGAAACATCACTTTCACAAAAGCATAGAGGATAGACTGAGATAGATTTTTTTCTCTTTTATTCAGCCATCCAGTAGCAATTATCCCTAAAATTTCTTTGCCCCTTTTCGCTTCAAACAGCCAAAACAAACCACCAGAAAAACTATGCTAAACCACCTTTCTTATTCTTATTGGGTTCAAAACACTTCTTTCTGACTTAGCTCTTCTCAGAATATTGCAATATCTTTTCACTTGCTCCTCCAACTAGGAATAATATTTCTAGACATTTCATTGCTATACCTGATTGACACTATGAGAAAAATGTTGTGGATGTATTATTGGGTAATACCATTTTACACACAGTTTCTTGAGAGCAATGACAAGGAATTTCTTTCAAGCTTTTGGCACAAATTTCACCTTAGGTGTGATTTCTTTCAGTTGCTTGGTGATGTTGACCCAATAGTAGTTTTCTCCCTGGTGAACTGGTCAGACTTTCCTATTGACAGCAAGCCTCTTAAAGTTTAAGAATTTAAGATGTGGAAGCACTGGAATTGTTAGTAATGTATCTGTTCTATTTCCCTGACAAAATTAACATATAAGCTTTTCAAGAAGAATTATGTCTTAGCAAATACTAGTAAGAATAATGAAAATCACAATTTCAAAGGACAGTTATAATATCTAAATTATAATAACATAATTTATAATTCTGATGCTCACAAATGAATAGCAGTAAATGACATAGCAGTTTTCCATAACTAGCATTCACTTCAGCCAAATATATTTTATTAATAATAATAACTTGCATTTATATAGAACTTTAAGGTTGGTAAAATGCTTTACCTACATCTCACTTAATTATCAAAACTATTCTGGGAGAGTCAAGGTCACACAGTAACTAAGGCTAGATTTGAACTCAGGTCTTCTTGTTTCCAAGTTCAGTGCACTGGACGGCTGTGCCACCTTGCTGTCAATCATTTTTCCTCATCTTTGACTCTTTTCTGTCTTTATCTCTCTACCTTAGACCTTTTGTCACTCTCTATCTGCTTGTGCATGTGTTTGCCCTCTGTGCCTCTCCTACTTTACTTTTTTTCCTGTATTCCCTTAGAAATTTGCTCCTTTCCTCTTCATCTTTTGGGTATAATCTCTCTCTTCCCATTAGTGTCCCTACTTATTCTTTTTGCATTTTTCTCATATCCTTCTTTCTGTTATTTTAGCATATTAATTGAATCTAGTTTCCTGTATAATTTTCTTAATTTAACTAAATGATATATTGAAAATGTTTGAATTCTCACTAAAAATAAAATTCATTTTTCAATTTAATTTTTTCCTAAATGGCAGTTGCCTGGGCAGACATGGGAGGGGAACTAATGGTTTTTTATGTTAAAGTTAATGCAATTTTTTAACCTTTTGGTATCATAGACTCTTCTGGCAGTCTAGTAAATGTCTACCACCCCTTCTCAGAATAATGTTTTTAAATTAATAAAATACACAGAATTTTAAAGGAAATTACTTTTATTAAAATAAATACATGATTTTTTCCCATTTAAGTTCATGGAGCCTGAGTCCCCAGATTAAGAATGCTTATTTTAGAGAGTTGGTCTTCTTGTTGGTAATAGAGATAAAAGGATTGATGGCAAACACCCTTTTGAAAGTTGATAAAGAACTAGGGCAACAATACTCAAATATTGTTTGAGGAGCTCTAGGATTCCATGACACCCTTCACAGGATTTACCTGGTAAATGTTAATAGACAAAATCCCACATAAATAGAAACTCTTTGAGGTCCCTGATAATTTTTAAGAGGGTAAAGGTGTCTTGAGAGCAAAAAGTTTGAAAACTGCTGGGCTAGAAAATTGAAATTGATAGGTTGCTTATTTGTACATTTATTTACTTTATTTAATTGCATATTTATTACTTATTTATTGCTATAACAGAGAAATGTAGGGAGCTCAATCACTACACTTCAGTGCTAGAAGTGAATTTTAAAAAAAGGCATTAATTGTAGTTTGGTAGAAACAGACTAAGTTTATGCTATTTTACATCCTAGCATTAGTCCCTGCCATCTCTCACAAAGACCTCTAACAAATCTCTTCTTATTCCTGCTCTGGGAAGGATAGGCATAGGGGACAGAAAGAGGGGATTGATTTGTCTGATTGGAATATTGACATGTGCAGAATGGCTTTTGTTTACTGAAATGAATGATGCAGGATGAACAACACTTACCTAAATGTGAATGAGCTTCAATCCTGAGAAGTCAGTTCAATAGCCAGAAGCTGCTTTAGCCTTTGTTTTGTGCATTGACTTTTAAAAATTGTGTTTTGTTCCATCGTCCTTTTTGTCCCTAAGCTGATCATACATAAAGTGCCAATCTAGGTCCATAGTCTTTCATTGAACAGTCTCTGATAAAAATCCAATAAAACTCAATATTGAGTCCAAAATAAAAGAATATTAGTCACTGCATTAAAAATGACAGAAAGAAAAGCAAAAAAAAAAGTCTCTGTCCTCAAGAAAAATAGATTCTAATGGGTGAGAAACATGTCAATAACTATGTATAAATAAGATATGTAGTGGCTAAATTAGAGATAATTTCAGAGGGAAGCCATTAGCATTAAAGGGGACCCAAAAAAAGGCTTCTCTCAAAAAATAGGATTTGAACTGAGACTTGAAGGAATCCAGGAAAAAACAGAAGGCAAACAGTCAATGAAAAGTAACAGAAATGGGAAGATGGATTATCCTGTGTGAGGAACAAGAAGGCTATTGTCACTAGATGTTAAGCATGTATGGGAGAGAGCCATGGTCATTGGATTTTAAGCATTAAGGTGTAGGAAGACTTAGAAAGAAGGTAGAAATGGGTCAGCATAGCCAGGTTTTTAAGGGACATACACAGGATTTTATATTTATTTATATTTTACCCCAAAGGTAATAGGGAACCATTGGCATTTACTGAATAGGGATCAAACTTCCCATCCCTATTCAGTAAATGGCAATGGCACCTTCAGGGTTAAACATGTGATATGGTTAGATCTCAGGCAGTTAGTGGATAGTGCTAAGTCTGGAGTCTGGAAGACATTTACTAATTATATAACCTTGAGTGAGTCACTTAACCCTGTTTGCCTCAGTTTCCTCATGTGTAAATTGAACTGGAGAAGGAAATAGCAAAATTTTGAGAAATAGCACTCTAAATTCCTTGCCAAGGAAACCCCAAATCGGGTCACAAAGTCTCAAATATGACTGAAACTACTGAACAACAAAATAATGGTCAGATCTATACTTTCAGGAGATCACTTTAACAGCTGAATGAAGAATGGACAACTGAATGGAGAATAGATTGAAGTAGGGAGAGACTTGAAGCAAAGAAAACGACAAGAAGTTTATTGCAATAAGCTAAGCATGAGGTAATGAAGACCTGTACCAAGATGATGGCAGTATCAGAGAAAAGGAACATATATGAGAGTAAAGGAAGACTTAATGGGTCTTGCAACAAACTGGATATGGCAGGTGAGAGAGAGTGAGGAGTTAAGGATGATACATAGATTATTCAGCCTAGATAATTTGGAGGGTGCAGTGACCTCAAAAGTAATAAGGAAGTTCAGAAGAGGAAAAGGTTTAGGAGGAAAGACAAAGAGTTTAGTTTGGGACAGTCTAGATAACACAATAACTCATTTTGAGATGTCCAATAGACAGCTATAGATGCAAGACTGGTTTGTGAGAGAGATTTGGACTGGCTAAATAGATCTGACAGTCTTTAGCATGGAAATAACTAAATCCATGAAAGTTGATGAAATCATCACATGCAATAGTATAGAAGGTGAAAAGAAGATGATCCAAGACAGAGGTTTGGTAAGCCTTCATAGTTGGAAGATGCAGCCTAGGTAAAGATCCAGAAAAGTAAATTGAAAAGGAGTGCTCAGATAGGTAGGAAGAAAACCAAAGGAGAATAATGTTATGAAAATTTGAAGTATTAAAGAGAAGAAAGTGATCGAGAATTTCAAAGACTTCAGAGATGTCAAGAAGGATAAAAATAAAAGAAATACCAAATTATTGTGTCCTTAAGTCTACTAATCCTTTCTTGAGGGTTTCCTCCTTTGCCCCATAGAACTTCTTGGATCTTGTTACACTAAGAGACTTTTATCTTTTTTGGTGTCAGAAATTTAACAGAGAGGTAGTTAAGTGATGTTGTGGAGAGAGAGCTCTCTTCAGAGTTAGGAAGGAATGGTTCAAGTCCCAACTCTGACAAATATTGACTGTGTGACCCTGGAAAAGTCTCTTAATTTTCAGTGACTCTCTACAACTTTTAAGTTACAGAGATCTCAACCAATATGGATAGAGGCAGATTACTATATGAAATTATAATCCCATTCTGCATGCCTTTAAGTCCATAAGCAAAAGTTTTCCCTTGTCCCTCTCTATCCTCCCCTAACAATTAACTAATTAATATAATTATTCTTTCTCTACAATCTTTGGAACTAATCTTTTGTATACTAATGTGATTCTAGTCTAATTAGATGGAAATGAGTTAATGTTACTAATGACCTCTAAGGACCATTCTGGTTCCAGTGTTCTGTGCACCAAGGGGCTAGATCAAGTTGTGTTGTTTGGCCCTAGGGGGAAGAATTAGAAGCAAAGACAAGAACTTTTCTGCTGACTATAAGAAAGAATTTCCCAATTATGAGATCTCTCTAGAAGTAGAACGAGCTAGCTGCTGTAGGAAGTAATGGGCTCCTCATTTCTGAAGTCCTTCCAGCAGAAGTCAAATAATTACTTCTCAGAGTAGTTGTAAAGGACTATAGGTGACTTAGACAATGGCTCCAAATATGTGTTTCAGCTTTGAGAATCTATGAAATGAGAATGCCTTAGACTGAGGGAATTCAACACATGAGTGTTTTTATATTACAGATGAGTTCCTTGGACAATTCTGATATCCCACCAATACTAGCTAAACAAGATGGTTTCATGGGAACTCACTCATTAACTGGGCCCTTCAGGGAGGCTTGGAAAGCACTCAAGAAGGAAAAGAAAGCCAATGCATGATAAAAAAAAAAATATCCAGCCTATTTTTTCTATAAGATGAAAGAACTGCTTCTCATTTGCTTTTTAACCATTCAAACACTTGACTCTGCCAGAAAGAATATAGCTGGTAATCACTAAATCTGTATCCAAAATCATATACTACAATACTCTCCACCTCTAGACTGCAAATGATTGCAGATATATATCCAAGACCAGTAAACTCCTAGTTGTAGTATATTTCTTATAAAACTGAATCCAACATATTCATTAAATATCTACTGTGTACAGAAAATATGTACTGGTAGAAATACAAAATTCAGATAAAAAATAATCCCTACCTTCAATAGTGCATATATATCTAGTCAGAGGTTAAAACATAAGCACAGGGGGCAGCTGGGTAGCTCAGTGGAGTGAGAGCCAGGCCTACAGACAGGAGGTCCTAGGTTCAAATCCGGCCTCAGACACTTCCCAGCTGTGTGACCCTGGGCAAGTCACTTGACCCCAATTGCCTACCCTTACCACTCTTCCACCTATAAGTCAATACACAGAAGTTAAGGGTTTAAAATTAAAAAAATACATAAGCACAAATAATAGAATAAATGCTATTAAATGAAAGCATTAAAGACATGACTGGCATGAGCACTGTGCCTGGCACATATTAGTAACTTAACAAATGCTGACTGATTAAAAAAACAAGGTTCCATGAGGCCCAAGAAGGAAGGCTTTTACTGAAATGGAAGATTAACTCTGATACAAGAAATTTGAAAGGCAATATTTCTTGCCCTTTCTTCTACTCTGTTTCAAACCTGTTTAAATTCATTTTTCTCAAAACATCAGAAATTTGATTTATAATTCCATTTTTTAAAAAAATTATTTGTTATAGGTAATGGAACTTTGGGTAGAAAAGGAAATAGGTTGTATTTGGAAAGGAAAGTGATATAAAAATAAAAATATCAATAAAGATTTACAAATTTTTTAAAGAATGAATTTTGGAATTATCCATTGTCAGATAACTGCCATGAGATATGAATGCAGCACTTCTTCCCTCCCCCCAAAAAAAGATTTCTAAGAACAACTGACTCAATTAAGATTCTCACAATTAATGGGTAATCAATCACCTGGGATCTATGCTACCAAATGTGATTTTATATTAGATAATTGGAAGCAATAGGGAACTTCTGCAATGCCACCCTCAATCTGTAGAGCATCCCTCCTCTTGCTAAGAGAAGCAAATAAAAAAATTCCCAAAAAAATCACTGATAAATAGAATCATATTTTTTGTGACTTCATTTGGATAACAAATGGCCAATATGACTTGCTAATATTAGGCACTGGAAAGGAGACACTGGCAATATTCTTTAGAGAAGTAGGAAGTGGAGGCTAAGAAAAATAATATAGGACATAGATTATGAAAATATGATTCCCTGACAGATAAGACAGTTGCTATCTTGTCTGTCTTTTCAAGTGCCCCCAGGCAAGTCTAATTAAACAATATTAGCACTGCTCTTGTCTTATCTAAAAATAAAACAGAATGGGGTTTTTAGCCTCCAAAAAGAACAGATAAATAGAAATAAGTAAGATATAATTTTATGTATACTTATTTCATTTTCTCAAATGATGAGGAGAGTGTAAGGAAGAAGAAAGTTAACTGAGTATTTTAATGTAACAAATAATTTTTAAATGGCATTATTTTTGCCTTCACATCTCCAAAAAAAATTATTCTGAAAGGAATGGAAAATATTCTCATTTGTTAGGTAATGGCCCTGGTCCTGAAATTGAATGGTTGGAGGCATTTTGTTGACTGACCTGTGCGTTTGTCTTATATAGTAGTGATATTTCACCTACCTCTTTCTGCCTTTGCTTTCTTGTTATTTGGAAGCTTCCCAAACTTGAGGTAGATCCCTATTGCATTTGGCAGGGGAAACTTCCTTCCTTATAGTCTAGATGTGGCACCGGACTATTTTAATTACATGCAGGGCTGATATATAGACTCATTCGATTACAGAAACACAGTGTGACAAATGGATGCATTTCCCAAGTGGGATTCCAAATGAGATAAACATAGACAGACAGTTGGCTCAGTAAGTCCCCACTGTCCCAGATTCTCAATCATAGCTTTATGCATAGGGATGCTGATTAAGTTGGTCAAGCCATATTGCCTGGGAGCTCTTCTCTAATCTAATGAGAAGAAAATGGGTTTTTAGGGAAATTCTTAATTTTTCTGGAGGAGGGAAGAGTTGTTAGTTTTGCTAGTAACCTTTAGACTTTTTAGCTATTGATAGGTATTTACTGATTCACCTTCAACTCAAATGTTAGAATAGTGAGATAGGCACATACTTGTCATCACTAATTCCCCTACTCCTTTGAAAAAGCAATGTTAATTTGTAGGCTAAAACCCACCTGGGTTCAAACTTTAAATGCTTCTCCAGCTGTGTCATAATTATCAGGGTATTTGGTCTCTCTTGGTCTCAGTTTCCTCAGTTATAAAATGAGGAAATTGAACTTGGTAACTTCTCAGGTCCCATCTAGTCATAAATCTATCATCCTGTGACTCTCCAACACTTGACTATCTTTGCCTTTTGCTTTCTCTTGTTTGCCTGTAAACCCACCAAAGGACTCCTCTTTTTCTCAAATTTCAATGAGTTTTGAGCCAATTCAGGGATTAAAATTTTTTTTCAACTGATGGAACCTAAATAATTTTAAAAATCACTTTGAAAAACTCTAATTAAAGTGTTCTAGTGAGACAAGTAAAAAATAAGTGGGTTCATAACTAACAGTTTTAAGGAGGGGTCCAAAATAATAGTGTATAAATATGACAATAATGTTAATAATAGCTAGCATTTACATGACATCTTAATGTTTTGGAGTACTTTACAAATATAAACTCATTTGATCCTCACAACAATTCTGGGATGTAGATGCTATTATTATCCCCACTTTATAGATAAAAATCTTTACTTATTTTACTTCATTATCACTTACCCAAGGCCAGTATACCTCTGAGATCAAATCTGAATCCAAGATCAAATCTGACTCTAGGATTGGTGATTTATCCACACAACCACCTAGCTACCTAAATATAAGAATGGCACCTCCCAGTGAAATCCTATTCTAATATTTAATGTGTTGTGGAAGGGACTCTAGAGCCTAGATTCTCAGGCTTTGCCAGTAGAGGATAAATAATATATTATGCATATTATATAGAGGATAAATAAATATAGAAGGGCCTGCATTGGGGAGGCTTATCATGGCCCATTGCTAGATCTGTTGGAATTGTTGGCTGTTTTCTGAAGGCCTGGCTAGCTAAATTCAATGGCATACATGCCCAGAGGGCTGGCAGCCAGGAAATAAATTTGGGGTTTGGGAAAAGAAAGAAAGCAACACATAAGAAGTTCCTACTAAGATGCTGAAGAGAATTAAAAAGTTGCTTGGGAGAATAAGATACCCATCTTGATGAATTCTCCATTCACTGAAGCATTGACATAGAAATATATCAGGCAGGCAAGCAGCAAGCATATATTAAGCACTTACTGTATTCCAGGGACTAAGGAAAGCATTGGGAATACAAATACAAACAAACAAAAAAAAGATATTCTTTGTTCTCAAGGAACTTACATTCTAATGAGGAAGACAACACATAATAGAGATCTGAAAAGAGATGGATGGGAGGAATCAGAAGAAAAAAAGAGGAGAAACAAAAAGATGACTAGCCTGGTGCCCTCCTTAAATGAAGATTCTTGGAGGAGATACCCAATCAGAAGCCATCTTTGGGTAGGTTTTGGGTAGTAAAGTTTGAAAGAGAGGCTTAAAGGTTATGAATAGGGGTACTTGTAGCTTTCTTTCTTCTCAGTGTTTCTGGTCTGGATTACTGTAAAACATGATGCCCATCCCCAAGTAGAAACACTTCAGTTTAGTTTTCACTTTCTATTCAAGACTGTTGCTGTGCTAGGGAACATCATAGGCTAAAGATGACTGAGAGTGTCATTTAGAGAAGAAATGAATTGGATCCAGGAATGATCTAAGTGCATAAATTTTATACCTGAAAAAAACCCATCAGTAACCCCCACAAACACATGTCCCAAATATGTAATACCCTCAGACCCATCACAAATTCCTATATTACCCAAGGATTATTTTGTCATAGTTTCAAAACTGAAAAAGTCTTCAATAACTCTGTAGTTGCAGGGTCTGAGACTCCCACATTGCTTGCTTGTTTTGAGTTAATACTTCTATAGTAAGTGCTCTCCTGATGTAAATTCCTCAGATGAAGCTTGCTTATAGCTAACCTTAATTATAAATGATGACATAGAACAGAAGTACCTAACAGAAGATATGAAGCATGTGTAACCATTTAGTAACAAGTTCTGGACTTCTGGCTAAGTTGCATCATGAATAGGTGATGCCTCCAAAAAGACCTCAGTTAGCTTTAGCCTAGTTTTTTTTTGGTTATTTGCTTTTCAGCTGCTCTTTTTATGGATGAATTTTTTTTACTCATGTCATGGTATAAAGGGATTTCTCCTTATTGAAGCCATATGGCTTTGAGAAATAGAACTTGGTCTTTGGCCTCTGTGTTTGCACTTTCAGTTGTAGGTAAAGAGGTTAGAACTCCAACCATGGGAGCTTCAAAAAGTCAGAATGGTAGCCAAGCAGGATTGCCTGTATCCATGTATTGCAGCCATTTCAGCATCATAATCCAGAGTGGCAAGGAATGACCTTCAGGGTTGGATCCAACTCTGAGAGAGATTCATCCGTTTGGCATTTGGATGTGAGTTTCGTGGGACTAAGGCTATATGAAAACCGAGCTGAGTTTTGAGCATACTCAGGTAGTATAGGGAAATGAATCCTTGAGGCATTGGGAGAATATTTGTACTTTGTACTTTGTTCTTGCTATACATTTAAAGTAAATATCCCTTCATAAAAGCTAATAAGTTATTAAGTGGAAGTGAGACATCAGTACAGACACATAGAAAAGAGGAGAGGGAGGTAGAAACATGAACTTGTGGGTATGGAAGCTTCAGAAAAGGGATATTGAACTCTTCAGAATATCCTATGTCCCTGAGAAGAAAGTGCCTACCTCTGAAAAAGTGAGCAGAATCTTACTCCTAGTACTTCCCATCTCTCTCTTCTACTACTTTTCAAATCTCAGATCTCGGTCTCTTTTTCTTTGTATTCCTAGAACCTAGTACATTGCCTGGCACATTATAGGGGACCAGCCTCCTATATGATAAAATTGGGGGTCCTGAGTGGCGTTTACGGCGTCGGATTGATAAGACAGGAAAAAGAAAATGAGAACAACTAGACTAGTGGTTAGCCCATGCTGTTCCAAAATCTGTGGGCTTGGGAGTTTATTATATATTGGTTTCAAACAAAGAACACAGCTATGAAGGGGTAACAGATTATACATAACCCATTAAAGTCTAAAGAGTAAAGGTATAAGTACCAAGACAATGGCCAAATTCCAACCATCCATTAGTAGGGATAATTCTGGGAGAGGAAATATTTTTATGGAGATGCTCACTTATTGAGTTCTGTCTTCCAGGATTATAGACACCTGGACAAATAAAGTCAAGACTAAAAGCGCCATACTTATCTAAGTATGCAGACTTATCTTAAGTAATGTTTGTTAGGGTTTAGGCTTCTTAATTATCAAGGAGAGGAATCATTAACTCAGTAGATACTGGTCTGCCACTTCGAGGTTTTCCAATAAGAATTGTAAGAAAGGTGGGGATCAAAGACTGAGTCAAAAGAGGAGCCTCAGATTTTTATCTTAGATGGCCCATTCTGTCTGCATTCCTGACATGCAGTGCAGAAAAATCATACACACAGTTTTACTTGCCGATGATTTTGTAATGGGATCCAGATAAAATATCTGTTACAGACTCTGTTTCTCTAAATGACTCCTAATAGCCTTTTCGGAGGGATCAAGTTGATTTTGGATTAACCTACCTGCTGGTACCAGAGCCTTTTGGGGCTCAGGTGACCAGGACCAAACACAAAGACTGCCTCAGCCTGGATTGGTCACGTAGGGAATCCAGATAACAGGCCCTAAATTTGATCCTATTTCTCCAAAGGTTTTACTACATAGAACGGCTTCCCACAGCACATAATTGTAGTTTAATTAATGCTTATCACTTGAACAGTTATTCAGTCATTTTAGTCATATCTAACTCTTCATGACCCCATTTAGAGTTTTCTTGGCAAAGATACTAGAATGATTTGCCATTTCCTTCTCCAGATTTTTTTATAGATGAGAAAACTGAGGCAAATATGGTTAAGTTCTGTTAGAAAATGTTTTGTTTATTTTCCCCAGGTATCAAGTCAAAATGTGTCTTTCCCTGGTTCTAACTCCTGGAATCAAATCTAAGCCATTTTCCACAGGACTACTCTTCAAATAGTTGAAGATCTTATTCCCTCCCCAAACCCATCCCAAGTCTTCTTTTCCCCAAACTAAGCATTCCCATGTATTTCAACCAATTCTATGAAATGGACTCTTGACCTTTCATTACTCTGGTTGCTCCATTCTGCATATTTTCCAGATTATCATTGTCTATCTTAAACTGGCACTCAAAATTGAAGTGAATTGCCCAAGATCTTAATGCCAGAAGACAAGTTGCCATGCCACTATAGTGGCAACCACTCCAACACACTGATGCCCTACTTACAGTGTAGCTGGAAAGAAAGTAGAAGAGTAGATGTTCCTAAAAATGGGCAAAAAAGAAAGGAAGAAATATATAATGTCTAACAGTTAGACATTATAGTTGGATATCATCTGTACTTATTAAAGGAAAATTACTTTTGTATTGATGTTTTCTTAAAGATTTTTTCTAATCAGCTTTATTTAAGGGAAAAATGCCCTTCTCAAGTGTCTACCCCTCCCCCTTAGTAAACCTACTGGGAAAGAATATACTCTCCACATAAGACTCAATGAATACTGACAGGGAGAGGATTCCAAAACTCATTAATCATTTTGATTTTCCTATAATGATACAGATTCTGCAATATGGCAGCAACTTGCAATTCTATGGAGATTAAGTTGTGATTTGGGTGTTAATTAATGCATTAGTAGCTAGAAGGCAAAAGCATATGAACATCTCACTCATGGAGCATACAGAATCATCGAAATAGAAACAGATTTCTCTAGTCACTATGCCCAAAAAAATGTGGGGAGAATTTTTGCCACAAGAGCAAGGCAAGAGGTTTTCACTAGCATTAATTGGTAAAGAGCGGGACCTGTCAAACTGGCCTCATTTCACTCGGTGATAGAGTGATAGGCCTGGTGAATCCCACAGAGGCAACAGATGGCATAAGTAACTCCAACTAGGGGGTAGCAGCTGCATTGCTTTAGGGTATAAGCAAGTTGTGATAAGTGGAAAGTAATTTCTCTTCTCATTATTTCACTGATTGTGTATTTTCAGCTAAGCTATACTCTCCCCCCCCCCTCACCCCATACACAAGCATACATCTTAAGGAATTTCCTCCATATATATGCCTCTTTAAAAAACCATATCTCCTTCAAAATCCAGCCAAGTTAGGACCTAGACAGTGTTATTACACCCTTGAGTTGCAGGTAGATTGAGAATATTGTGTAAAAGTTTTTTCTTATGGTAGACCTGATTATTCATCCAAAAGAAGCTTAGGAAATACTATTTTCTAATACTAAATACTATTCATTGAACCTGTTTGGAAGTGAACTAAAGCTCTCCATACAATATGAATTAACTTAATGCTAATGCCTAGAAAGCCTGTGATTTGCTCAAGGTCACCTAGCTAAAAAGTACAAAAAACTTTGTTTTAAACCTAGGTTTTCTGCATGCACAGCTAGAACTTTCTATTATACTAACTCAACATAACCCAATGCCTAATATAGAAGGGACTTAATAAACATTTATTGTCTGACTATAGGGAAGAAGAAGAAGAAGAATATAATTCGTGGCAATTTTCCAATGACAGATAGTTCAACAAAGTATAATTTAAGTAAATAGTAACCTGCTCCATAGCATGGTATTGTAAAAGAGTAATAAGGTGAATTGGTGGGGGGGAAATTGAATTATGGAATATGTTGAAAGAAATTGTTTTAAGTATTCATAGTTACTTAAACCCTTTTCTGAAAGTATTTTAAAATATTTTGCTCCCTTAAGAAATAAGGAAATACTAATTATCAGATCATTTACAGAATAAGAGAATGTATAAACGTTATAGATCATCTAGTTCACTTTCCTCATTGTAAAAATGAGAAACTGATGGCTAGTGAGGGAAACCGGCTTGACCAAGGTCATATCTGGTTTGGTTATCAAATTCTCCCTTCCTAGAGTTTCATCCCAGGTCAGTTATCACAAATTTTTTGGTTAATGAAGTCCAAATAAGTGTGGCTTTATTTATTCATGTCATGTTTCTACTATAGTATATACCTTCTTCATCAGAAAAATATTTTTTCCAAAAATTTTAACTTTTCACTCACTTTGAGACCTCTTTCTCTCTGTCTCACACACATTTAGCAAACATTTATGTACAAATGATATGTGCAGGATAATTTGGTGATAGTTTTATAGGGAAGATACTAATGATAAGAGAAAGACTGAAAAAGTTTCTTGTAGATGGTGAAACTTCTGTTGAGACTTGAAGGAAGCCTGGGAAACCAGGAGATGTAGACAAGGGAAAAAAGAATTTCAGGTATGAGAAATGGAAAGTAAAAATGCCCAGTTAGGAGATGGAGTTTTGTGTTCCAAGAAAGGAGGCCTTTTTTTCTGAATGTAGAATATATGCAGAAAAGTTAGAAGACTAAAAAGGTAAGAGGAACCAGGTTATGATGGGTTTTTAAATCCAGAAGATTTTATATTTCATAGAGTGGTAATAGAGAGCCACTGGAGCATGTTGAATAAGGAAGTGATATGGTCAGACTTGTGCTTCAGGAAAATTGCTTTCACAGCTAAGTGATAGATGGAATAGAATGAGATGAGATTTGAGACAAGAGACGCTGCAAAGGCTGAATCAACAAGCCCTGGCAACAGAATGCATATGGAGGATAAGAGAGAGTGAGGAATCGAGAATGATACCTACGTTATTAGCCTGTGTTAGTAAAAAGCTGGTGATGCCCTCAATAGTAATAAAAAAGTTATAATATATGACCTAATAATAAAGAGAAAGATAATGAGTTCCAGTTTGGATATGATACGGTTAAGATGTCAACAGCACATTCAGTTGAGTATGTCTAGTTGGTAGCTGCAAATGTAAAACTGGAGTTAAAAACTGAATAAAGCAACTACACAGATTCAATAATTGAATTTTTTTACCCCCAAATGATCAGTAAAGAGCAAATCATTCTCTTTTTTGTAGCAGGATATTTATACTTTAATAGTTAATTTCATGTTTATAGCATATTCTTACTGAATATAGCAAAAAGGAGAATTTCTGTGATTGGATGAAGGGCAATTATGCATGTGTATGACTAGGAGATTCTGTTATGAAATGGAAGAGATATAAGAGGAGGAGTATGGAAAAGGAGATGTTGTAGGAAAAGTTTTTAATGGAAATTTTCTTAGCCTGGTGTCATCTTTCATTTAAATTACATCCCAGTGTAGGGCCTTTAGATGAAGAAAGAGACACAGAGAGTTTAAGTGACTTGTCCATGAGACCATTAGAAATAGAACTAGTTTTCAAGCACAGGGGTTCTTTAATTCCAAATCTGGTGCTCGTGAAAGTCAACATGAAAGTCAACAGACTCAGCACTGTAGGTAGAGGACTTAGTTTTTCTGATTTGATTATTAGTTCTTTCTCTCCAGCAAGAACTATGCAATATGAGATATGAAAGAAATACAATTGTGTGTATATATGTCTATATCTATATTTGTAGACATGGCTATTTTGTCCTAATCATTCAATTAACATTTATTAAGCTTTTATATGTATCTCCTATGTACCAAACACAGAACTTATTACTGGGGATACAAAGAAAGTTAAAGACAGTCCCTGATCTCCAGGAGCAAATCTGTGGGGGAGACAACATGCAAACAAGCTATATAGAGGATAAATTCGAAACAATCAACACAAAGGCACTAGAATTTAAGGGAGTTAGTAAAGACTTCCTATAAATGATGGAATTTTAGCTGAAATATGGAGGAAGTCAGAGGTGGAGATGAAGAGGAAGAGCATCCTTGGCATGGTAGACAACCAGTGAAAATGCTCAAAGTCAAAAATATGAGTGGAGCTTTTATTAAGCACTGATTAGTGTTTCACATTTCCTGTCCATTTGTATCTAAAAACTTTATCATAGCACAGCCAAAAAAACAAACAAAAAATTCAAATGTATTAGGACCTCCTTCATTACTTAGCCTGATTAATATATTATCTTCAAAGATTTCCATTGCTGAAAAAATTCAAAACCTGAAGATCTCCAGATAATAGATTTTTATAGTCTGTTACCTGATTTGACTCAAAGTCTTTCTAATCTGATAGGAACTACCAGACCAGTGATTCCCAAAGTGGACGCTACCGCCCCCTGATGGGTGCTGCAGTGATCCAGGAAGGCAGTGAGGGCCACGGGTGCATTTATCTTTCCTATTAATTGCTATTAAAATTTTTTAAAAATTAATTTCCAGGGGGCTAAGTAACATTTTTTCTGGAAAGGGGGCGGTAGGCCAAAAAAGTTTGGGAACCACTTTACCAGACCTTAGGTTCTATAGACAAAGGCATCCAGAACAAAGGGTCATGTCCATGATCTAGGGAAGTATTGAAGGAAAATTCTAATGGAAATCACAGTTATCTTTGACATTCAAAAATATTCCAAGAATAGTCATTTATGTAATGAGTTGTTTCTTTCCAGTGTGTTAGATAATTATCTGTATAAGGAGGGGATATGGAGAGAACAGATAGATTCAAATACCTCCTCACCATCTTTTTATGGAACCAATAACATTTTTCAAAGATTTATTTAAATGAAGAAGATATACTACTTTTCATTCTGACTGATGGCATAGTTGATGATCAGCAGAATAGCCCAAAATAAAGCCACAAAATGGAGAACGACTATAAATGAGAAATCAAGTCAATCCACAAAACTATTTAAGTATATGTTGAATTATCTAGAGATGTGGCCCCCTCCATGGCTTTGGTGGTCTCCTAATTAACTGATCTCAATGAACATTTGTGGCTTTAGTATCCTATTTGAATTAAATAAAAATTTAATTCTTCATCTCTTTCCAATTGTACCCTCTTAGGGAAGTATAAAATTTATCAGTGAAAAGGATATTTATTTTCCTGGTGGAGAAAATGGAATTGTCACATCAATTTCCAACTAGAAAAAGAGAAAAGGAGGGAACTGAAAAGAGTATCTCTTGCATAGTTTTTTTTCTCCCTAAACAGAGGGAGATGCTTGCTACTAAATACCTGTGGTACATCAGCAACTGGAATATTTTTTAAATGACATTAGCTTTAATCTTGTACTTAACTGTATACGTCAATTAAGTAAAGATCAGTCATTAGTGACAGTGTGATTTCTACTGTAAAGACTTAAAAAATGCTTTTTGGCATAGTCTGTGTTTCAGTAGGGAACTGACAGGTATTTGTTTTCAGTAAGGTCCTACTATAGAAGCTATTTATCAAAAAGAGAGTTTGAAAAGACAATCATTTTCCATAAATAAATTCCATAAATTTGTAGATGGAATGAGAGAAAAAAAATGAAGCTTCCCCCAAAAGGCCATTGGCACACTGAGTTGGTAAGAATGATTTTTCCTATAAATATTACTGCTCAATAGCAAATAATACTCAGCCTGTAATTTCTTTTCCTTAATGGTTAGATATTGTTGAGCAATATTCTCATTCCCTTTCATGTCTCGGTGTTTATTATTCATGCAGAGAGCTTCCTTTAAGAGAAGAATTTGGATTGTTTGTTTCTATTGAGTAAAATATAGACTTCTCATTTTCCCTCCTCACCTGAGAGTTCATTTTTTTCTCCTAGTAGAAATACTATGGAGGATGGCCAGTAGTATCCATTGAATATCTACTATGTAGCTTATGAGAAAGATGTAAAAAGAATTTCCATTTTAGGTGTAGAGATATGGAATCTTTAAAACAAAGCAAGATAGCAACAAATTTAAACCTATAAATCGATGGCATATACTATATATTTGTTCAAAGGACAAAAGATAAATGAGTAATAAAGCAGGGATAAGGCATTCATGATCAAGTGTGGCTTCCTAGAAGAGATATCAAAAGTTTTTAAGGAAAATAGAGATGTTAAGAGTGTGAGGATTTAATATAAACTGTACCCCCTTATTCTACTTGAAAACCCACTTTGATCAGTATCAGCCCCACTCTGAGCCCACATGTTTACTATGGGAGGATGTCTGACTTCTCATGGCTCCCTGGCTCCAGGAAGAGATTGATCCCAAGTCCCTAATGACTCCTGGCATTCAGAAGACTGGGCTCTGACCCAGACTAAGGTCAAGTCTGTCCATCGAGTGAGATGCAAAAGGAGTAACATCATTGACTTTACAAGAAAGGGGATAGAGCTGGTGCTCTGATTCTTTAGGGCTGGAGAATCTTTCAAACAGAGTTGGGTAGTGGGGCATACAGATTAATTAGGAGCAGTCAAGTTATCACATGATTCTCCTCTCTCTCTCTCTCTCTCTCTCTCTCTCTCTCTCTCTCTCTCTCTCTCTCTCTCTC
>NC_058133.1:143418981-143474205 GCF_016433145.1 Gracilinanus agilis
CTCTCTCTCTCTCTCTCTCTCTCTCTCTCTCTCTCTCTCTCTCTCTCTCTCTCTCCCCCCTCTTCCCCCCCCCAATAAATAATTACAAAATAACATTCAATCTCCAGAGAATTCCAATCATAAGTTTAGTGACCATGAAGGTTGGAGACAACTCTCTCACATCTTCTTTTCTCTCTTTTTCTTTTTTCCTTGTCACATAAGAGTGATTTACAATTAGAGTAGAATTTTTTTAAATTTCTGCATTCCTGAGAAGCTACCATGGAGAAGCTTTGGGTAAGATTACCACCTCTTTCCTGTGTTGTTTTAAATACAAAGAAGGGACAATGAAGTAAATTGGGCACTGGAATCAGAAAAGTGAAAAGCTTTTAGCTTAACCTTAAAGAGATAGAAATAAGTATGAATTTAAATGAAGATATGACCTTCCACTTTATCTCCACTCTTTCTCTAAAATTAAATTGTGTTTAGATGGTTCAACAGAACCACCTGGTCTCAAGGAAGATGTCTAAGGTGGAAATATGAACAGTTTATGACCTGATTTTTTCCTTTTCTCTTCTTTTTGGGAGGTTTTAGTTTGAAAAAGGGGGCTACTAGGAGTATCTCATGTGGGAGCCCATTACATACACTACTTATCTCATGGGCAGAGAAAGGTTTACTGATTGAGCCAGGCACATATCTAGAAAGGAAGCTATCAATTCATGCAAATCCTGGTCAAAAAATATATTTGTATGGCCCCATTCAGTTCTTTTGATTATAAGATATTAAAAGAGTTAAGATTAACTATTGGAGATAGCAACTACAAGGAACTTAAATATGGGTATATTTGGGCATTTTTTTCTCCCTGTGTCTGAGCTGGATAAGCCTGTTGCCCATTTCCCTCTTTTCTAGGACCCTCCCCAAAGTTTTTTTTTAACCTTCCCTCCCATACTCATTCTGTTCATCCAAACCCTGACCTTTGATCCATTTCTTTTCACTGAAGATCTGGCCTTCACCCTATGGCTCTATATTTCAACTGTGGCCCACAAACCTCTCCAATCATACCCCTTTCAGTTCTTTCTCCTCCTCCTGTTCCTCCTCTTCCTCCTTTTCTCTACTCTGTCTTCACCTAGACTTCAGACTCTATAGTGGAAAATGATGTCTCCCATAAGGACATGTTTTCCCTGAGGTCCACAAATGAGAGAAAACCTGGTAACATTAATAAAACATACCCTGTTTTACCTCATCGAATTTTAACATGTGGATGAAAGAGATGCCAAGCTCTGATACTGAATCCCTGTTCCTAATCAGGAGGTTTGAGAGTATTTTATAAAGTTTTAATCCAAGCTGAGTTGATATAACTGATCTCATGCATACCTTACCCACCAAGGAAGAAAGACAGGCCATTTTTGAAGCCACCAATAATTCTCAAAATGAAGAAGTGAAACATTGGCCAATACATGACCCGCAACAGGACCCAAATAAACCTGAAGACTTCTTGAGTTTATGTGAGGCCAGGGAAGTATGAGGGCTAATTCTTCATGCCCAGGAAATTGGCAAAATTTGAATATGTTAATCAGGAAGAGAATAAGCATCCAAATCAATTTTAAGATCACTTATAGATACTGGAATGAGATAACACTGCACTCAACCTCATTAAACTCGCTGATGCTCACATCATAATATACCATTTTGTGAAACACTCTTCCCCCAAAATAAAAGGATGTTTCCATAAGCACTGTCCAAACTGTCCTGGTATGAATATTGAACAGTTGAAGAGAAGAGCTATGTGTGTTTTTGAAGGTGTGAGAAAAAGGAAAAGGAAAAAAAACTGAAAAGGAAGAATTGGATGGAATTAAATAGGACAGGGGAAGAGAGACAGATTTTTTGGCTACCATTTTAACAACTATAATTGAAGAAATCATAGCCCCTATGAAGGAAGTTGCCAAGACTAATAGAGTTTCAATAAAGTTTTAATTCTATGGCAAGCTAGGTCATGTAGCAATGAACTATAGAAGGAAAAATTAGAAATTTAGAAACAAAAACTGGAGGAATTATAAGTACTCCAACAGGGCTTATAATTCTCATGATGCAAACCATAATGTTCCTCAAGGAAATTGTCATGAGTATGGAAGACATCAGAGGAATAGCCAAAAGATTCATGATTTGTGATGGTGTGAAGGAGGAGAAGAGACCTCAATATCTGGAGGTGACATCTATTCCTTTCCAGATCCCAATGCTTTGATGTCAATTATTCCAGTCTATTCCTGTCCCCTAAGTAAAAGACCTCATGGGACTCTTAAGGTTGGGAATTTGGGAATACTTATTATGATTCCCTCCTAGATACTGGGGCTTCCAGAACATTGGTCTTAATTCTGTTGATTCATTATATGTAGTAGGAGTGTCAGGAAAGCCCCAAAATGTTAGTAAGCTTTCTTCTTGTATAGTGTCAATGGGGCCTCTGTCAGTAGAACATTAATTCTGCTTAATGCCTGATTCCCTACAAATCTGTTAAGGAGAGTTCTCTTATTTAAACTAAGGGCTGCTATATCATGTTTTCCAGATGACTCTTTGTCTCTACAGTTGCCTGAGGACTCTAACTTTGTTCTTGGTCTTTATTCCTGATAGTCAGGAGATAATAGCCCCTTCCTTTGAAATCCCAGTATGTATCCTTGAATCTCTGTGGGCTTCATCCTCTTCTGATGGAGTCCTCCTTAAATCACCTGTTCTGTTCAGATTAAGACAAAAGGTGGCCCCTCCCACCTTCCATTTCTCAGTATCTTTTCCCCAAGGAAGCTATTAAAGGGATTTCCCTAAAAAATGATTCATTAATTAAGCAAGGGATAATAGTTTTATGCAAATCTAAATATAATTTGCTAATTCTCCCAATAAAAAAAACCAGGCCTACCTACATGTGGAATCTCTTTATTTGTTTATATAAGATCTGAGGGCAGTTAATTTACATGTTATAGGATATTATATCCAGTGGTTCTAAACCCTGCAACCACCATCTCCTCAGTCCCTAGTGATAATTCAATTTGTGGCAAATTACATGGACTTCAAGAATCTGGGGCTGTAGAACAGGCTGGACCTTTAGACTTCTCACGGTACCCAGGAGACAAGGTGTATGCAAAGAGTTTTCAGTGAACTAAAGAGATTCAGTTCACTGGGAAGGCCCTTTACAAGCATTGCTAACTATTCCAACTGCCATCAAAATTGGAGAAAAAGACTCTTGGATTGATTGTTCTCATTCAATATGGGTACCATCTACTGACACAGATTAATTGTGTACTGTCACTTTTATTGTACATCATTACTTATTTGTTTTTGAATTTGGTTTTGCTTTCACTTTTTTCTTATCTTTTTGTGATGAGGGAGTTTATAGGTTAATCTAATTTAATTTATTCTATTTTTTAAAAGTTACCATTGTTTAGTACTATTTTGTTCTTAGTATTAAGCTATGTTTTATTTTCCTCTTTTGTTCCCTCTTCTGATGACTAAACTAAGGATAATGTCATTGTTGGGGTTCATAGCCAAACAGGGTATACCCTACACCAAGACATAGTCATTGGGTCCTATGAATGTTGGGTCTCTCACCAGCTCCAATGGAGTTTTGTTTTAGCATGGGCAACAATTCCATATAAATGAGACATTTCTATGACTTGTACCTTCTAAAGGCCATATGTTGCCAAACAAGTCTTTTGCCCCTTTTGCTTTACTTATATGTCATATCAATAGTGACAAGTAGAGTCCATCCACCTGGTCACAGCCACTATCATTGGTCTTTGAGAGATTCACAGATTTGCACATCTTGGATGATTTAAACATGCCTTCTAAAGTAATTTTCAGATATTTGGGAGTCCCACTACACTGACTGATCATGTTTCCACCTCTGACTTGTGTGGTAAAAGAGGTAAAGGTCCATTGAATAGAAGATATATGGACAACAATGTGAGGTGTAACCTCAGTATTCCATTCCCTATGTGAAGTGAAAGTGAGGAAGGTAGGAGGATTGGAGGAATGGGAGAAAGGAGAGAAGAAGGTAGAGGAAGGGAAAGGAAAGTAGTGCTCCCCTGCAGGGAGAAATTGACCAGAGCCCTTTGGGGCTCAAATAAAAGAACAGAGAGCAGCTTTAGGGTTTAGAATAGCTGGGTTTTATTTAAATTAGAAAGGGGAAGGTCTAGGAAAAACTAGGAGGCAGATAGAAAGGGGAAAAGGTGCACAGAGAGAGATCAGGGTAGATAGCTTCAGCCAGCCCCCAGGCTCAAGAGAGCAGAGAGCAGACCTGGGTAGCAAGAGAGAAAAGGCTCCAAACTTTCTCTTTTATACTTTCTCCAATACCTCCCACAAAGGAAGTGGGAGGTGTCTGGGGAAGTTGTAGTAGGGAGTCCTGGGAGTTGTAGTCTCCCATGTTACTGATTAGTTATGTTACTCATTAGTGTCAGTGCATAATTATTTTCTTGGCTGGATATATAAGCCCATTGCTAGGAATATGGGCACTTGGTGACATACAAAGAGCAGAAGATCTAGGTCTAATTCAGTAGCCATTTCATCTGCAACACAGAGATTTTTCTGGGCATTTATTTCCACTTTGGGGATGATGATGGCATTAATAGATTCTATTAGGGATATCTCTGCTGAGCTTGAGAAATTGGCTGAGGATACACTTCAAGCCATCTCCCAAACATCTAAGGCTATCTCCCTCCTGCAGGAGGTGACTGATTCATTGGCAAAGACAGTCATACAAAACCAACTAGTTCTTGATATGCTTATAGCCATGTTAGGGGATGTTTGTGCTTTTATTAATCAATCTTGTTGTTCTTACATAAATAGACCAGATGAAATTATTTAAAATGGATAAGCTTCAAAGAAATTTTGAATGATATTCAGTAAATTGCTTTAGAGACCTATGTGGCATCTGATGATGTGTGGTAGAATAGTGAACAGGTTTGTTGACAAGTGTAGCCAGATAGGCCTTTTTTAATACTGAGAATTTGTGCCAAAAAGGGGGATGCCCCCGAATGGCTCATTGTCAATGCACCTATCAATAATTTTTAATTTGTTAAGAAACAACCAAATTATAGTTAGACCCTCCATGAAGTGTACACCTTTGTGCCCTTAAGCACTCTGGTGAGACAATGCTGAAATAGACATCATCTTTGGGATGATTCATTGGGGAGACTGTCATACTAATCTTCTGAAGAATCAGAGTAGGGAGACTAACATGTTAATCTCCCAAAGAATCAGAGGGGATATTGTATGAATTTAATATAAGCTGTACCCCATATTCAATTTGAAAACCCACTTTGAATAATATAAGCCCCAGCCTTTGACTGGGCCTGCATGTATGCTATGGAAAGCTGCCAAAGGTCTTGTGGCTCCCTGATTTCAGGAAGACATTGGCACCCAGACCCACATGACTCCTGACATCCAGAAGACTGGGCTCTAACCCAGTCTGAGGTCAAGTCTGTCCAACCAGAGAAAAAGAGTGGCTTCATTGGCCTTACACAAAAGAGGATGGAGTAGGTGCTCAGACTCTTTTGGGCTGGAGAGTTTTTCAAATGGAGCTGGGTAGTAGGACATACAGATGAATTAGGAGCTGTTGGGTTATCATTGGATTCTCTTCCCCACCCCTAACTTTTACTTATAGTTAATTATAAATTAATATACAGTTTCCAGAGAATTCTAATCATAACAAGAGGAAATATAGCATGAAAGAAATAACACCAAATAGAATAAGGAAATAGATCTATGTTTTCATTCCAGCTTTTTGATTTATTAACTCTTTGACTTTAAAGGAATCATTTAAACTCTGTCTAGTTGATTCATCTGTTTAATGATTGGATTAAACTAGATAATCTCTCATGTCCTATGGCAGCTAGGTGATGCCTGGATAAAGTACCTGGACTGCAGTCAGAAAGATTCCTCTTCCTGAGTTCAAAGATGGCCTCAGATACGTAATGTGTCATCTAGGACAAGTTGTTTAACACTGTTTGCCTCAGTTTCCTCACCTTTAAAATGACCTAGAGGAGAAAATGGCAAACTACTCCAGTATCTTTGCCAAGTTGGATCACAGAGCTGAACATTACTGAAAACAAATGAAAATCCCTTGAAAAAGGCCTCTGATATATGAATATGCATGTTTATATGGAATAAAGGAGAGAAGTTTTAAAGCCCAAAGGTATTAGTATGATACGTCTTTGTTTTATAAGTCAAATGGAAACTGAGAAGAAAATGTTATAATCATTTCATACACTGTGATTGGATGGTGGATATGGATATGGTTTCTCACAAGAGTCCTTCCCAAGCTCTCTTATTTTCCTCTTTTGCCTTTTGCAAGGGAAATATTGCAAAACTTAATGGGAACATGGCCTAAGTAATTATGATATTTCCAGAGAATGTGGGCAATGTAGACATGATATCAAAAAAATTAGATAACATATAATAGATTTGAAAACCATTTAACATATTCCTAGGAAGACTGATAATATCTCAGTTTTAGTTTCTATTGGCATATCCTTCTCAATTCCCATCAAGCAAATAAAGATGCTCTTCAATTACAAAATTAGTTTTCACAGTCACTTCCCCCACATTGGCTCAAGTTTCTACATCCAGTACAGTCAAGATTTTGGTTTCCAGGAACAGATGGTTTCCCACACTTTAGTATATACATATAACTCATTAATTTCCCCTTGTTGATCTCTTGCTGATGCAGAACTAACTAACCAAAATCCATGTATTGAGTGTTCTTGTCTTTTTAGATGAAGTCACATCAACCTTCACATACTTCCAAGTGCTTCTAGTTCTCATGGTCTTTTAAATCACCTCTTTAAGAAAGTTTCAAACATTGCCAATATTAAGAAATTGCCACAAGTGATTTTTTCCAAGATCTAGGAGGCTTATTAGATACTTCAGAGTTTTTGGTTCCCATCTGCTGGTATTTCCCTGTAGTTTTCAAACACTATAGCTCTTTCTGAATCTTGAAAATAAGGGAGAAAACAACCTATAATTCCTTTTTTTAAGAGCAGAAGTTTACATTTTTCTAAAGCTTGGCACAGAATTTTTTATGAGGAAAAAAATGTCTCAGTTTCCCCAAATAAGAGAGACACATAAAGAGAATTCTAGAAGGATATCATCAAATATTCAACTACTTCAATGGATTTATAATCTCATTAATTTGGATATTCCCTTAAATTATGATCACGATCTACTCTTTCCTTTTCATCCTTTGTATATCTTGCCAATGTCTTCCTATCTCCTAAAGGTCTTCCCCGCTTTTGCTTGTTGTCTCAATGGGGTAGAGCACTTAGTCTGGTCATCTGTTGTCCCTGACTCTCATATGACCACTCCATACTTTTCATTCAAATACTTTCTTTATGCTGTCCATTAGTTCTTCAAACTTCCTTTATTATATATTGCAGCCTGCTAATACTCATAAGTAACTCTTTTCCTCCTCTGTGATATTCATTTTTAATTCTCTGGATACTGCTATCCTATGATTTAAAGTCATATAACAATATTAGTGCAATATTAATAAATAGCTATATGAAAGCATTAAGTGGAATACTTGTGAACAATCTATAGATGTATATATTTTATATTTATTTATCACATTTGGTTGGGATTTGTATTGGCAGCTAGGTGGTGCAGTAGATAGAATACTCCAGCATAGGATCTGGAATTAGAAAACCTGAGTTCAAATCCCACCTCTGATCCTCACCAGCTTTTTAACTCTGGGCAAACCACTTCACCTCTCTGTACCTTAATTTCCTCAGATGTAAGATGAAAATAATAATAGCATCTACCTCTCAAGGTTGTTCTGAAGATAAAAGGGGATATTATTTATGAAGCATTTTGTAAACCTTAAAGTGCTTACATAAATATTGTTATTATCATTATTATTACCAGGAAGACAAGTATTATTCAGTATTAGAATAATTAACATAATAAAGTCAACAATAAATTTTTAGGAAAAAAATCATGAATATATCAATAGACATGTAGCAAAAATGTGAATATTTACATTATTCCTCTTTATTGTTCCATTTTCATCTCACTTTTTTTGCTTTCTTTTATTCACTGTATAAAGATCAAATTCCTTGGGCTGATATTCAAGGCCATCTATAATGTGATATCAACCTATCTGTCTAGCTTTCTCACCATACTTCTTTACTCCATTTTTCAGATTACCATCCCCCATATCTTGACATAGACTTTACCAGTCATGGGATTTTGATCCCTATGTTCCCCAGATCTACAATGTTCTCCTCAGTTTCTCTGTGTTTTGCCTTTCTACTCATTCATTAAAGCTCACTTCAATTACTGTCTCTTTCAAGAAGCCTTCCCTGATCTAACTAGCCTAGAGTCATCTTGAAATTCCCACCCCCAGGACTCTTAAAAACTTATTGCTTATTATTTTATATTTATTTATGTCATTTCCTCTTACTCAAAAGTGAATTCCATGATCTTAAGTACTACAAATTTAATATGAATCAACACAGTAATATGGAACACAAGAAAATTAATGACCTTAATTCATATATAGGGAGAATAGTTTTGGTGACTTGGGAAGTCACAGTCCTGCTGTACTCTACTCTGGTTAGACCACTTGTACAACACTGAATTTGGATCTATATACATTTTAAGAAGCACATTAATAATTTGGAGTACATGCAGAGGAGAGCAACTAAGATGCTGAAAAACCCTGAGGTTATGACATATTTTTTGATGAAAATATGGATATTTAACTTGGTTAAAAGAAAACTCAATTGGAGTGGGTGGGAGACATGATAATTGTCTTTAAGTATTTGAAGAGTAGTCATGTAGAAGGGTCTTAGAGGCATATTTAAGCTTAACATAAAGAAAAACTTCTTAAAACATATCTACCCAATAGTGGAATGAACTGCCTAAAACTTTTCCCTCACTAGAGGGATTCAAACAATCTTTTTTGGGGGAAGTTAAAGTATTTATGGATGTGTTTAAATTTTCTACATTCCCCACAGACCAAATTAAGGAGTTTGCAGGTTAAGTTTAATCTGTGCATAGTGGGAGAGACATGAATAGGAAAAAGGGAAAGGGAGAAAACCCAAAGTCACAGGAAAATAGAAAAAATACACCACAGGTTACCAGAACCTCCAAATTTAAAAAAACCTGTGAACATCAATATCAACTTATACAAGCATTACAAAGACATGATGGTGAAGGCAACAAAAATTGTCACTGCTGTCCATGGTGTTTATAGATCCAGTTTTCTATAAAAGTTGCAGTATCCTTTTTCCAAATGAAAGCAAACATTCAAATGGTGTTATCCAATAACTTATGGGGTAGGAAGGGTGTTATAAGCAGCCTAGCCCTTCAATGACTAATACATCTTCTTCAGGTGGACACCAAATAACCTGGTGACAAGGATAAGGGAGAGGTAGTGAGATGAAAGCAGTTTTCAACTTGTTATGTATGTTTCAGAAAGAAATTCTTAGCCAAGTATAGTTTGGGCCACATGACCTTTGATGTTCCTTCAGAGATTCTGTGATTTTACATTGATTTTACCTTCTTAATTTTGAATTTCCCCACTAGCTGTTTTATACAAAGTATATACCTAATAAGTGCTTATTGTATTGAATTTTATATTCTTTTTTCACCTCATTCTTCTTTGGACCTCATTTTTCTTATCTCTAAAAAAAAGAAGAGGGTTATACTAGATGACCTCTTAAGATGCCTTCCAACATTAAATTGATGATCCCATGATCCTCAA
Source organism: Gracilinanus agilis (assembly GCF_016433145.1). Classification (NCBI taxonomy): domain Eukaryota; kingdom Metazoa; phylum Chordata; class Mammalia; order Didelphimorphia; family Didelphidae; genus Gracilinanus; species Gracilinanus agilis. The sequence goes on from NC_058133.1 coordinate 143,428,706, forward strand.
ATCCAGCAATAGTGATTTTTTTGATGTTCTTCATACATGACAGTTCACCTCCCAACTCTCAGTATTTCATTGGCCATTCCCCATTCCAGGAACTCTTCCTTTTTACCTCTTCCCCATGACTTCCTTTTAGTCTCAACTAAAGTTTCATTTTCTTCAAATCTTTCTTGGTATTTTTTTGTCTTAATTACTAACCTGTAAGACTACCCTCAATTTATTATCAATAGAGATGTAAGGAAAAGTATTGTTGAATTGTATTATTTATAAACAATATTCCTATGTGAAACCATTCATTTCCTTAAACCCTGAATGTCAGGCAGAGGTTATTCAGTTCTAAATCTAAGATAATTTACTCACAAGCCAAAAGACTTCTAACTGGCCTGGGACTTTTTCGTTTTTGTTTAAGGCAGGGTGGAAGCCTCTTTCTTTATTCTATAACTTTCGCTAAGGCATTTGAAAGGATAAACTCTCTTTAGCCTTGCCACTAAAAACATGATTGAGACAACTCATATAGACAATTCCCATTTTTTGTATCTCAGCTGTGTTGCCTTCTCTGTGGTGCTAATATTATGTGATTCTACTATATGTGTAAATTTATTGAACATTCCTTCTTCCTTCATCCTTAATGAGATGATTAAAAATCCTTTCCACTTTTTAAAATCTTAACTCTTTGGTATAGCTGTGGCAATGCTCACTCCAACCCTTTCCCCAAATCAAAGGATACTACTTCCTTCAAAATTAAACCATTATAATGACTACTTTGACTTTGAAATACAGAGAAGTATCAGACTTTTTCTTCTTTTTATTCTGCTGGCATTTATGTTTTTTGACTTTTCAAATCTATCCCAAGGACTTCATTGTCACCTTTGCTGAAAAAACAATAATGAAAATCAAGGGGTAAAAAGTGAGTCATATCAGAGATGCTAAGAATTGATCTTTTGATAAAAGTCTATATTATTGTTGTTAACATTCTCATTTTAAATATTTATTATAATTTTCTTCTCTATACTTAGGGATCAAATGAGGAAGCTGGTTTCTTTTCTTCATGACACCCTAGAGTGCATTTCTCAGTCTGTTCTACCCACACTGTCCAAAAACACCCAGTTCTAACCTAAAAATAATGCACATAACTTAAAGCATCAGCCAAATCTAATGAGCTATGCTCTGTCTATATTTGTATTTGCAGGGGGTTTGTTTACAGAAATGATTTTTGGACCAGAGTCTGTCCTTTTTAGTTGATATATTTTTGTTTTAAATGAGCCTTAAGCAAATTTTCATTTAGAAGCTAATTCTGGCTTTCCATTCCCTCCTCTCCCACCAACTTTAAAAACGATAAAATGGAAATTAATGTTGATGCTAGAAATGTTTAAATGGTTGTCTAACTGCATTGCTTATTATCAAACATTAGATTGTAACACTGCTTTCCATTTCCAGATAGTTATCAACCCATTAACAAGATCTGCAGACTCTGATGAAGAGACACTAAATGTAATGAACTGGTTCCCATGAAAGTCTTATCCTGATCGGCTACATGATCTCAGTCAAGTCTCTTTTTCCCAGTGTTTTACTTTCCTTAGTTATAAAATGCCAAAGTAAGGTTGGCCTGATTAGATGAGTAGTATGTAGTTATAATCACAAAATAGCACCTTTCAGCTATTAAATTACTACTCTGCCAACAAGGGGAAATGAATGATGGATGAAAACAATGGAAGGTTATTTTGGTACTGAAAATACTCACCAGAGACATCTAGTTTAATCAGGAAGTAGAAAAAAGTTGTCCTTTAATTTAAACCAATGCTTTCCTATTGGGTGATATTTATTTTATCATTCAATAATATCAACCTTATGACATTTTAGTGCATGCCAAGTTAATGCTTAAGAGGCATCTGAGAATAATAGATAGACCATCAGCCTTGTGATCAGAAAGAACTGGGTTCAAGTCTAAACTGTTCACATATTAGTTGTGTGATTCTAGTTGTCACCTGACCTTTCAGTATCCCAAGAAATTTTAAGACTGTTAGTGTCAGAATAGCCTCTAATTTACATTGGTAGAGAGAGAGTTTACTCATAGGAGTTTTCTATAGTAGAGATCATAAGTCTAGCACCCAAAAAAATGTATACATGTACAAACTATTTAGCTGTATCAGAGTTGTTATGTCTGGAATTCAGGAGGTATTTTCATTTCCAATGCAATGGCCACAGTACTTCTCATTGGTGATAGCCCAATAATAGCCTCACACGTCTTTGCCAGTATTTGATTTAATTTAGTATTTATACTTTTAGGAGTATTTGTTGCCAAGCAATTACAATATCCTTTGAAAGCAGTATATAATGACAAGGTTTGGAAAGTAGAAGAGAAAGGAAGGAAGGGGAGTAAGCATACCTACTATGTTCCAGGCACTGTGCAAAGCACTTAACAATTATTATTTCACTTGATCTTCACAATAACCCATTGAGGTAGATGTTATTATCTCCATTATTACAGTTGAGGAAACTAAGGAAGACAGGTTAAATTTACTTACCTAGAGTTACACAGTTGGTAAGTATATGAAACTAGATACGAACTCAAGTTTTCCCTCAATCTAGGCTCAGTGCGCTATCCATTGTACTACCAGTTGCCTCAGAGAAAGAATAGTTTCATTACAACTCTGGATCTTTATTGTAACCCAGAAGTTCTTTTCCCTCTTGCCAGTTTCACTATGTAGGAAGAAGCCAAGGTCTTCCAAACCCTTGCCCAGGAGCTCTATGACCCTATAAATATTTCTGGTATTCTTTGCTATCCTTGATCATTCTATTGTTGTCTCCTGCTGGTAAAAGGATTAAAAGCAACTAACATGACTGGGAAAGAAAGGAAGATGTCACTGAAATAACCAATCATAACTTTAGAAGTATAAAGGTAAAATGTATTTCCCATCTCTCAGCAGAGAGGTGGTAAACTATAGAGATGTGGAATGAGGTTGATAGTATATATATTGAATTGTTTTGCTTATTGTACTTAATAGGTAAGGGCAAAGATTTAGAGTGGGATGGGGAACCTTGTGGAGTGACTAGGAATTGACAGTGATGTAAGAAAAGAAAACAATCAACTTTAAAAAATTTGAAGGAAGAAAAATAATTCCTAATGAGATTGAACTATTTATAAGAATAGAAACAAGAGATCATGGAACAATTTGTAAATTCTATGTTGATATATTTGTGGTCCTATTTAACCTACTTAAATGTGTACTCTAGAAAATATTAGAGGACATGATCCTTTTTTACATATTCCTAATCAATTTGCTAATTGCACTCACCAAGGAATCTATTCTTAACCTTGCATCTAACCTCAGTTGTTTTTCACATTTTCTTCTATCTTTTCACTCTTTTGTTTCTAATAATTTCTTGATGTCTCATGGAATCATTAGTATCTATTTGCCCAGTTATAATTTTTAAGACATGGTTTTCTTGACCAAGACTTTGTATGCCTTTTTCATTTGGCCAATTATGCCTCATAAAGAGTTATTTTCCTCAGTGAATTTTTCTACCTCTTTTTCCAATTGGTCTGTTTTTTTTTAAGGCATAATTTTTTCAGTATTTTTTGTGTCTACTTTGTCAAACTGTTTTTAATTTTCTTTATTTCTTTTTGATTTTTTATGAATTCATCTTTTTTACTTTTGATACTGATAATTTGGTATTTTGTTCTTTTTAAATCAAATTAGCTAATTGTTTATTTTATCGGGTTGTTTTATTTTTTTAAACCAACTAATAACAAGGACTTTTCTAATCTCTGTTATCTGTGAATGCTTTCACTCTAAGATTATCTTTCATTTGCACTGTATTCATTTTTTTTTAACCCTTAACTTCTGTGTATTGACTTATAGGTGGAAGAGTGGTAAGGGTAGGCAATGGGGGTCAAGTGACTTGCCCAGGGTCACACAGCTGGGAAGTGTCTGAGGCCGGATTTGAACCTAGGACCTCCCGTCTCTAGGCCTGGCTCTCAATCCACTGAGCTACCCAGCTGCCCCGGCACTGTATTCATTTTTAAAATTCATAGACATTTATATTCTATCTCTCCCATTAAGATGTGAACTCCTTGAGGAGAGGGACAATGTTTTTCCCTTTTTTATCCCCAGCACTTAATACAATGCCTAGCACATGAGAAGCATTTAATAAATGATCATTGACTTTTTTGGCTAGCAAACACATTATCTAGAACAGCAGTCAGCAACCTTTTTGGCCGTGAGAGCCATAAACACCACATTTTTTAAAATGTAATTTCGTGAGAAGCATACAGTGCTCACAGTGCGCACTCCTGTAACAGTGCCTGAAAAAAAATTGACTTTATGGCTCCTGCAGAAAGAGCCATATCTGGCCCTCAAAAGAGCCAGATATGGCTTGAAAGACATACGTTGCCAACCCCTGATCTATAAGGTACTAAATATATTAACCACTTTAGGCCAAAAACTTCTCCTCTTTTGGCCTCAATAATCTCTTCCATAAAATGAGAAAGTTGAACTAAATGACCTTTAAGATACCTTTCAACTGTAATATTTTCCTTTATTCTATGATGCTAATGACTTTATCGAAACTCTGCCCAGAAATTTTGGATATTAGACTAATTCCCCATAGCAATACAAAATATGAGTTGATGGTTCTAAATAATAGTGATAAATAGTGATAAAGACTTTGAAATAATATTTTCAGAAAACATGAAACAAATGACTATCATAATTCATTCATACATACGTGTATATATTATGTATACCTTTGATATGTTTATTGCTTTACCACATCTCATTTGGTTGGTTCAACAACTGTGTGAAATAGATAATACAAGTATTATTATATTTTATGGTTGCTGTAAAATTACTTTCTCAAGGTCATATAGATAGTAAGGTGCCAAGACTTGAACCCATATCTTCTGGTCCTAGATACAGTGTCTTTTTACAAAAATTACTTGAGGGGGCAGTAGGTATCTCAATGAATAGAAAGTCATCTCTGATATGGGAAGTCCGGGGTTCAAATCTGGTCTTTGACACCTTACGGCCCTGGAAAAATCACTTGATCCCCTATTTCCTAAGCTCTTATTGCTCTTCTGCCTTAGGATTCTAAGACAGAAAGTAAGGAGTTGGTTTTTTAATGAAGAAAGCACTTTTTTTTCAAACATCATTTAATAATTTTAATAGTCTACGGTATATGTATATGCTAGGACAATGTGATTCAGTGAATGGGTGTATGATCATATCATTAGGATACCATAACACAGATTGCATCTGCTCCCTGACCCTCCCCCCCTTCTCCTCCATCCTGCCCTGAGGATCTATTCAGTGTGCTGGAGGACTTCTTCTAGGTCTTTTACAATTCCACAGATGACATTGTGGCACTTGGACTATTTTTTTTCTCATTTTTTTTAAAAAACCGTATCTTCTCTTTTAGAATCAATACTAGGTATTGGTTCCAAGGGAGTAGAGTGATAACAACTAGGCAATTGAGATTAAGTGATTTGTCCAGGATCACACAGTATCTGAACCCAGGACCTTCCATCTCTAGACCAGGCTCTGAAAACACTGAGCCACCTAACTGCCCTTGTCCTTCTAATTCTTGCCCAATAACCAACTCACTTCCATTTCATATTGTACATTTCAATGAAGACTGGTACATTTTATCCTCTTCTTCAAATTCAATCATTTCAGCAAATATTTGTTTAGCATTCAAGGGCAGCTAGGTGGTATAGTGGATAATGCACTGGGCAAGAAATCAGGAAGATTCATCTTCATGACTTCAAATCTAGGTTCAGATACTTACAGTTATATTACTTTGAACAAGTTACTTAACCCTTTTTGCCTCAGTTTCCTCATTCATAAAATGAGCAAGAGAAGGAAATGGCAAACCATTCCAGTATCTTTGCCAAGAAAACCCCAAGACAAATCATGAAGAGTTAGCTATGACTGGGAAAAAAACTCAACAACAATAACAATGAAAGTACAGAACATTGCTAGATGCTGGAAAAAACAAACTACAAAGATGGAATGAGCCATGGTTCTCTGCTTTCATGAAACTTGTGTCTTACAGGACAAGCAGATAGTTATAATATAAATAGAATGTAAGTAAATGCTTGAGAAATTCTCATTGTTATGAAAGATCTGTGGATGGAAAGATCGTTTTTGAATGAATATAAAGAAAAATTTCATGGAGGAGGTAGCATTTGAACTGAGTCATCAAGAGTAAATAGTCAGAGACAGTTAGATGACTCAGTAGATAAAGAACTAGACCTGGAGATGGGAGGTCCTGTGTTCATATCTGATCTCATACATTTCCTAGCTGTGTGACCTTGAACAAGTCACTTAAACCCAGTTGCCTAGCCCTTTCTATTCATCTACTTTGGCACCAATACTTATTATTGATTTTAAGACAGAAGGTAAAGGTTTTTTAAAAAAGAGTGAATAGAATTTAATTTTAGTAGTTTCTGTCACACCAGACAATAATTTGGTGCTAAGTTCTGTTAATAAAAGAATACCCAAACTTGTTTAAAAACATGCATTCTTTAAAAAATAAATTAACAATGACACATGTAAAACCCAGTGGAATTGCATGTTGGCTATGGGAGGAGGATGGAAGGAGGGGAGGGAAAGAACATGAATCATGTAACCATGGAAAATTTTTCTTAATTAAGCAATAAAAAATAAAAAAGTATTCTTATACTATCCTCATATCTAAAAAAAATCAATATTAGTCATGCTTTTAAGAAATATGAAACTTATTTAAGCCATGTCCTATGGGTTAATTAAAAGCATTCTCTTTTCAATTGCTCAAAATGACTTTTTAATAGAAATATTGACAGGTCATTTGCTTCTTATGGCAATGATACCTGGCCTTATGCTTATAAATATCATGTAATAAATATAGCAAAATTATATCTTCTCTTATTTGCCATGTAGTTGTTTGGGCATGTACAATCTCTGTTGCCTCTTTGTTCAGTGAAGCTTTTAATTTAAAAGTAAAATAGCTACTTCGAATGGAGGAATGAAGTCAGCTGAACTAGTTTAAATTAAATGGAAATGCTTTTGTATTAACATAGAAAAAAAGAAAGTAACTAAGACAGAGACATACACAGAAAGAAAACCAGGAAAATAATTCTCTTCTACTCCAGATCAAACCCCTCTTTCTAACAAGGAAATTAGTTTAACAGAAATAACCATTGCATCTGTCAGCATATACAACATCCTTCACTTGGAATTACCTCCTTACCATGTCTTTCATTATCTATTCTCTGAAGCCATCACTGCTTTTTCAAAGACAGAGTTTGGCTTCTTCTTCATAGTCTATTAATTTTTACTGTTGTAATCATTATGAATAATCTTTTCTTTCTGCTTATCGTACTTCATATCAGTTCACAAAAATCTACCTATGTTTCTCTCATTTTGTAATATTTATTACTGCTCAGTGCATAATCTATTACATTGATATGTCATGGTTTGTTCAACTCTTCTTGAACTTATAATCACCTATTTTGGTCCAAATTCTTTCCTACCACAAAAAATGCAGTGAAAATTTCAGTAGATACTGATTCTGTCTTTGATATCTAAATACTTCTTACTAACACTTCCTTCTGAAATATGAAATCATGTGAGACATTTCAGAGAAACTCATATCTTCTCTAAAAGTAACAAAATAATAATAAAGAAATGGGTCAGTTAAAACAAAGCCAAACTAGATGAGTGAGAAGAATGTACCACCAGTATTCTCTAAACAAGTTCAGGAGAGGGTCAGTGACCAAGCTTTTCCTTGACCAGTTCTGAAGTAGTTAAGAAGAGAAAAGAAGGAACTAGGCTACTGTTCCATTTCGCCATCAAACTGAAATATCTCAAGAGAGAGAGACAGCTGACTTGCTACTATCCAAATAACAACTGACCCTTCCCTAGAGGTTTTCCCATGTTAACTAAAGCAATGGCAGAGACAAGAGAATTTCAAAAGGAATAGCAAGACATTAAGACCTCTCCAGATATCCCTTATGGAGGGACCAAAGAAATGAGTAAACATGGGTTAAAAGAGCCCCAAGATAAAATTCCAAAAGAAAAAAATTTCACCACAATTATAAGTAGAATATGAGAAAAAAGAATGGGTTGGCCACAAGGGCTACAAGAGTGAATAAAAGATCTATTAAAAGAAATGAAGGAATAGATAAAAGGAAGAAAAGAGCCAAAGAGAAAAATTTGGAAAGAAAATAATCCAAAATAAAAATTGGGCAAGCTTATCAAAATACTAGACACAAGGAACAATAGAATGGAAGAAATAGATCTAACACATTCAGTCATATTGCCAGGTTATTAGAACCCTATAAAAAGACTAAAAAATTATAAAAATAAACAAAATATTTATTTTAAAAAATAACTGCCCTAGAAAACAGGAAAGGCAATTATAAATTAAGGATCAATGAACTACTTTTAAAAATATTTTTTAGTTCAACCTATTTATAAAAATCATTTTAAAGGGTTCAAAACTATTAGATAGTTTAAACTAGACATTTAGCCAAATGACAGATAGAAGATGGAATTCATATCTTGAAAGACATTCCTAATTTTATTCACCCAGGAATATGATTGACCAACTCCAGACCTTCCAAGTTAGTGGGCAAAAAAAAGAAATGGAATAGCCAGAAAGAGACCAATTATCAAGGAGCCAAAATAAGACTCATTCAGGATTTGGTTGAAAATCCCCAAAAGGAAAGAGTAGGAAAAAATACATATGAGGGTAAAAGAAAATACTATAATAAATTATTTTGCAAAATTGAATTTAATCCTATGAGAATAAAGTAAACCTTTAATTGCATTGATACATTCCAAGAATTCTCAATGAGAAATGCTGAGCTAAGTAAAATCTCAAAAACAAACAAGGGGGGTGGTGGGGAAGGGGGAGGCAAATGATACTTAAATAGATTTAAACCACTTGATACAGTTAAATGGTATTCAGATGCTTGTAATCTGAAAGGGATAAAAGAAACTATGATATCTTCAAAAAAGTATCATCTCTAATAAAAATCTATTGAGGAAACTCTGCTCCAGGGTATCTTTTTAGAAATAGGATAGGAAAGCAAAAAAAAAAAAATACAGCATCCTAACATCTTAGAAAAAGAATGGAGAACAAGAAGTAAAATTTTAATATTTCTCATAGAAATTTACATAAGAATGTGGGGTAAAGCAGGAGTTGGTTAGGGAGTGAGGAAGAATATCCTAAACTTTATTCTAATATTTTTAAAATTAATTAATTAATTTTATTTAGAATATTTTCCCATGGTTACATGATTCGTGTTCTTTCCCTCTCCTCCCTGACTCCTACCCATAGCTGACATGCAATTCTACTAGGTTTTACATGTATCATTGATCAAAAACTATTTCCACATTATTGATAGTTGCACTAAGGTAATTTTTTAGCATCTACATCCCCAATAATATCCCCCTCAACCCATGTGTTCAAGCAATTGTTTTTCTTCTGTGTTTCTACTCCCACAGTTCTCCTTCTGGATGGGGATAGTTTTCTTTCTCATAAGTCCCTCAGCATTGTTCAGGATCATTGCATTGCTGCTAGTAGAGAAGTCAATTACATTCGATTTTTCCACAGTGTATCAGTCTCTGTGTATAATGTTCTCCTAGTTCTGCTCCTTTCACTCTGCATCAATTCCTGGAGGTCATTCCAGTTCACATAGAATTCCTCCAGTTTATTATTCTTTTGAGCACAATAGTATTCCATCACCAGCATATACCACAATTTGTTCAGCCATTCCCCAATTGAAAGGCATACCCTCATTTACCAGTTTTTTGCCACCACAAAAAGCACGGCTATAAGTATTTTTGTACAAGTCTTTTCATCTATGATCTCTTTGGGGTACAAACCCAGCAATGGTATGGCTGGATCAAAGGGCAGACAGTCTTTTAAAGCCCCTTGGGCATAGTTCTAAATTACCATCCAGAATGGTTGGATCAATTCACAGTTCCACCAGCAATGCATCAATATCCCAATTTTGCCACACCCCCTCCAATATTCACCACTTTCCTTTGCTGTCATGTTAGCCAATCTGCTAGGTGTGAGGTGGTTCTTTCTCATGTGCTTATTGATAGTTTTGATTTCTTTATCTGAAAATTGCCTATTTATGTCCCTTGCCCATTTATCAATTGGGGAATGGCTTGATTTTTTTTCAATTAATTTAGCTCCTTATATATTTGAGTAATTAGACCTCTGTCAGAGTTTTTTGTTATAAAGATATTTTCCCAATTTGTTTATTCCCTTCTAATTTTGGTTGCATTAGTTTTGTTCGTACAAAACCTTTTTAATTTAATATAATCAAAATTATTTATTTTACATTTTGTAGTTTTTTCTAACTCTTGCTTGGTTTTAAAATCTTTCCTTTCCCAAAGATCTGGCAAGTATACTATTCTGTGTTCACCTAATTTACTTATAGTTTCCTTCTGAATATTCAAGTCATTTACCCATTCCAAATTTATCTTGGTGTAGAGTGTGAGACATTGATCTAAACCTAATCTCTCCCATATTGTTTTCCAATTTTCCCAGCAGTTTTTTTGTCAAATAGTGGATTTTTTGTCTCAAAAGCTGGGCTCTTTGGGTTTATCATAGACTGTCTTGCTGACATCACTTGCCCCAAGTCAATTCCACTGATCCTCCCTTCTGTCTCTTAGCCAGTACCATATTGTTTTGATGACCACTGCTTTATAGTACAGTTTAAGATCTGATACAGCTAGGCCACCTTCCTTCATGTCTTTTTTCTCATTATTTCCCTTGATTTTCTTGATCTTTTGTTCTTCCAAATGAACTTTGTTATAGTTTTTTCTAATTCAGTAAAAATGTTTTTTGGTAGTTTGATAGGTATAGCACTAAATAAGTAAATTAATTTGGGTAGAATGGTCATTTTTATTATGTTAGCTCATCCTACCCATGAGCAATCAATGTTTTTCAAATTGTTTAGATCTAGTTTTAATTGTTTGGAAAGTGTTTCATAGTTGTGTTCATATAATTCCTGTGTTCATTTTGGTGGATAGATTCCTAAGTATTTTGTATTGTCTATGGTGATTTTGAATGGTATTTCTCTTTCTAACTCTTGCTGCTGAATTGTGTTGGAACTTTATAGAAATGCTGGTGATTTATGTGCATTTATTTGGTATCCTACAACTTTAATAAAGTTGTTGATTATTTCCACTAATTTTTAGTTGATTATCTAGGATTTTTTAAGTAGACCATCATATAATCTGCAAAGAGTGATAGCTTAGTCTCCTCACTGTCTATTTTAATACCTTCAATTTCTTTTTATTCTCTAATTGCTAGTGTTTCTAGTACAATGTTAAATAATAGAGGTGATAGTGGGCATCCTTGTTTCACTCCTGATCTTATTTGGAAGGCTTCTAATTTGTCCCCATTGCATATGATGCTTATTGATGGTTTAAGATATATGCTGTTTATTATTTTTAGGTAAGGCCCTTCTATTCCTATACTTTCTAGTGTTTTCAATAGAAATGGGTGTTGTATTTTGTCAAAGGCTTTTTCAGCATTTATTGAGATAATCTTGTGATTTTTGTTCCTTAGCTTATTGATATGGTCAATTATGTGGATGGTGTTCCTAATATTGAACCATCCTTGCATTCCTGGTATAAATTCCACCTGATCATGATGGATAACTCTCATGATCACTTGCTGGAGACTTTTTGCTAGTATTCTATTTAAGATTTTCGCATCTATGTTCATTAAGGAGATTGGTCTGTAGTTTTCTTTCTCTGTTTTTGATCTATCTGGCTTTGGGATCAGTACCATATTTGTGTCATAAAAGGAATTTGGTAGAACTCCTTCTTTGCTTACTATGTCAAATAATTTGTATAGTACTGGGATTAGTTGTTCTTTGAATGTTTGATAGAATTCACTTGTGAATCCATCTGGACATAGGGATTTTTCTTAGGGAGTTCTTTGATGGTTTGTTCAATTTCTTTTTCTGATATGGGATTATTTAAGTATTCTATTTCTTCTGCTACTAACCTAGGCAATATGTATTTTTGTAAATATTCATCCATATCACCTAGATTTTTATATTTATTACCATATAATTGGGCAAAATATTTTTAATGATTGCCTTAATTTCCTCTTCATTAGAGGTGAGGTCTCCCTTTTCATCTTTGATACTATCAATTTGGTTTTCTTCTTTCCTTTTTTTATTAGATTGACAAGTACTTTATCAATTTTATTTGTTTTTTCAAAGTAACAGCTTCTGGTCTTTTTTATTAATTCAATTGTTCTTTTACTTTTGATTTTATTCATTTCTCCTTTAATTTTTATGATCTCTAATTTAGTTTTCAACTGGGGATTTTTAATTTGTTCCCTTTCTAGTTTTTTGATTTCCATGCCCAGTTTATTGACCTCTGCCCTCCCTAATCTGTTAATATATGCAATCAATGATATAAATTTCCCCCTAAGAACTGCTTTGGCTGCATCCCACAGATTTTGGTAGGATGTCTCATCATTGTCATTCTGTTCAATGAAAATATTAATTGTTTCTATGATTTTCTCTTTAACTGATTTTGGAGATTCATATTATACAATTTCCAATTAATTTTTTATTTGCCTTTCCATATGCCCTTACTAATTATTATTTTATTGCATTATGGTCTGAAAATGTTGCATTTATTATTTCTGCTCTTTTGCATTTCTTTGCCATATTTATACGTCCTAGTGCATGGTCAATCTTTGAGGATGTTCCATGTGCTGCTGAAAAGATAGTGTATTCCTTTTTGTCCCTATTTATTTTTCTCCACACATCTATTAATTCTAATTTTTCTAGGATTTCATTCACCTTTCTTACCTCTTTCTTATTTGTTTTTTAGTTTCATTTATCTAGATCTGACAGAAGAATATTTAGCTCTCCCACTAGTATAGTTTTACTATCTATTTCCTCCTCAAGCTCTGCCAGTTTCTCCTTTAGAAATGTGGATGCTATATCATTGGGTGCATATATGTTAAGTACTGATATTCCCTTATTGTCTATGCTGCCTTTTATCAGGTTATAACTACCTTCCTTATATCTTTTGATCAGATCTATTTTTGCTTTGGATTCATCAGTTATCAAGATTGTAACTCCTGACTTCTTTTTCTCAGTTGAAACCCAATAGATTTTGTTCCATCCTTTCACCTTTACCCTGTGTGTGTCTGCCTGCCTCATGTGTGTCTCTTGTAGACAACATATGGTAGTCTTTTGGTTTCTAATCCACTCTGCTATTTGATTCTGTTTTATGGAAGAGTTCATCCTATTCACATTCAGAGTTATGATTGTTATCTGTGCATTCCCCAACATTTTGAAGTCCTCTCCTAATAATGACTTTTCTTCTTTTATTATTTCCTTTTAAACCAGTGGTTTGCTTTTAATCAGTCCCCCTAATTCCCACCCTTATTTTACTTCCCTTTCCACTCCCCCCCTTTTTGCTCCCCTCTTGTTATTTATTTTTTAGAGTCAATTATATTCCCTCCCCCCTCTCTTGCCATCCCTTTTTGTACTCCCTGCCTCACTCCCTACCTTGGTTTTTCCCTTCTGATTTTCCCTGAGGTGTAAGAGAGTTTGTTACCCCAATGGGTCTAGCTGCTCTTCCCCCTCAGAGTTCATTCCTCTGAGAGACAGGTTTAAGTATTACCTATTAACACTCTCTTCCTCTCCTTCTAATAATAGTATTCTTCCCCTCCCCTTCCCATGCACCTTTTGTGTTGTATAGATTATCCTATTTTTCTTAGTTCTTTAAGTTTCTCTTGGTACCATCTTCTATTTCCCTACCCCTTTTCTTTCTTTTTTTGTGTGTATCATCTTAGATGGTTTTTACTTTGCTTTATTAATTCTTGCTGTTTTGTGAGATCATTGGCTTCTACTCGTCTTTAAAGACTGGTTTTCAGCTATAATCTTTTGGTTTTCCTTTTCAGTCTGGTTTATCTGGCTCTTCATGGCTTCTACCTGGTCATTTCTGGTCTTCAATTTGCTTATCATTTCATTTGATTTCTGAACCTCAATTTCCAATTGCGAAATTTTGCCTTTTAAACTATTATTTTCTTTTTAAACTATTGCCCACTTTTCTTGCCAAATCTCTTCCACCTTTCTAATGATCTCAGATTGGACCTCTTCAAGAGCTTGTGACCAATTTTCATTTTGGGGGGAGGGTTTGGGTGTGTTTACTTGTTTGTCCTCCTCTGCTGTCTGTTCTGTGGTCTGGATTTTTTCTATGTAAAAATTGTCTAGAGTTAATGATTTTTTCTTGTTTCTTTTGTTAGTTTGTTTTTCTTGAGCATTGCTAGCCATTACTCTGCTATTTCTTGCTTCCCTCAGAATTCTGTTGAGGGCAGGCTCTCTGTATATGGAGCTATGGAGTGGTTTTTGTCTGAGGCTACTTTTTTAGTCTATGGGAGGTTTCTGCTGTATGTTGCCCCAGCCCCACTCCCCTCTCTGTGCCCAAGGTGCACATTCTTCAGCCTCCTGTGGGGTTTCAGGTCTAGCTGTTCTCAGGGGTGCTCTTGATCTGCTGCCAAGAACTTAGAGGTTGTTTCCCCACTGCTTTAATTCTAAGGCACTAGCTATGAAGTCTGCTCCATAGGTGGGTTGGGGGAGGGTTTGATCAGCTCTCGTTTTGGTGGGAGCTAATTTATCCCCTTATAGCATGGAAATTCCCAAATCTCACATAACTTTGATGCTGTGCCCTATTGTGGAGTCCCTTCACTCATCTGAAATTGGCCTTTTTTGTTCTTTTGAGGTATCATGCAGGTCTGTGGTGGGAAGGGTAAAAGTTCTGCAACTACACTGCAGCCATCTTAACCCAGAAGTCCCCTTCATTCTAATCTTAACAGAATAATAGAAAATTGGAAAAATATAGTGTATAAATATAAGTAAATGAAGATTCAGTACTGGGACAGGGAAAGGAAGAGGGAACCTTTAAAAGAAACGGAACAGTTAGTAAGGAAATAATCATAAGCAAAATAAATTTAGATTAAGGATATTAAAGAGATAGGAAGACATATACACAGAGACCATGGTCTTGGCTGGACAAAAAGGGGATGAGTAGAGGATTAGGTTGTTTCAGCAATAACCAAGAGGTATTTTTATTCTTCTGTTTTAAGAAAGAATGTAAGAATAAGAACATAGAAAAGTAGGTATGATAAACCATTAGCTATAACCACGTAGGAATGATAAGGATTCTTCATGTTTTTCAGCTTTGGCATGGCACTTTAGGGCATGAAGAACTCATAAATAAATAAGATAGGAAGAAAGATAGCACATTCTTTTCAAATCACAATGCAATAAGGAAAATCTGATTTTTAAAAATTCAGCCCTAAATGGAGAATAAACAAATCCAAAAGAATGACTGGATCAGAGAGCAAATTATAGAAACAAGAATTATATCAAAGAAAGTTATGATAATGAGATAACACAAAAACTTTTGGGATGTAGCCAATGCACTCCTGAGGGGAAAATATATTTCTCTAAATGTTTATATGATGAAAAAGAAAAAAGAGATTAAAAGAATTGAGCATGAAATTTAAAACATTGAAAAAGCAATAAATTAATAACCTTTTTACAAAATTTCTAAAAATTACAGAAAAAATATAACAAAAAATTCTTTTGTAATGATAAGTAAAACTAAGAGTTCTTTAAAAACTATTAAAATAGATAAATAACTATTTTGATTTCAAAAGGGAGTTGAGAAAAAAAACAAATCACTAAAATAAAAATGAAGAGGAAATTCACAACAAAGGAAACAAAGAAAATTGTCAGAAACTTTTATTTTCAATTTTATACTAACATTTCAGAAATATAAAATAGATCTATATTTGTTAAGTCATAAAATACCTAGATTTAGAGAACTAAGAAAAATCAAAATGAGTCTCAGAAAAGAAATTAATAAACTAAGTGAATTCCTAAGGAAAGGGATGTTAGGGAGAGGGGCAGAACAGTCCCAATTGGACATAAAAATGAATTGTATCAAACATTTTAAAATTATTAAACTGTTTCATATGTGTATGCACACATATACATATATAAGTGTATCTTTATGTATGTTTTTAAACATATCACAAACATAGAAGGCATATATATAGGGCTATAAGGAAAGCTGAGAGCTGCAGAAATGATACCTTCAAATTGCATTGCTAGAAAAGACTTCTGAGAGTCCCTTGAGCAGCAAAAAGAGCAAATCAGTCATTACTTTAAAAAATTAATTCAAACTATTCTTTGAAAGGTCAAAAAGGATGAAGTTTAAATACTTTGACAACATGATGAGAAGACAAAACTCATTAGAAAAAACTCTGATGTTGGGAAATATTGAAGTCAAAAAGAGAAGGGAGCTTTAGTTGATAAGATTGATAATGTCATAGAAGCAATGAAGATGATCTTGGACAGAATTTGGAAAATAGTAGAAGTTTTATAAAAGGGCCTGGAGTACTATAGTCATCGAGTCATAAAGAGTCAGACATGACTGAATACCTCATGCAACACTTTCTACATGTAGCCTTGCCCAATCTCCCTATTTTCTAGTGTTTCCTCTCAAGAAATTACCTTATAGTTATATTATATGTAATTTATAATATGTATGTATGTATACGCATTATATATTAAAATTTCTTTTTTGAGAGATTATAATCACAAGATTGAAAATAGTTTGTCATTTTTGTCTATGATTAGCTAATACTTGGTTACAGAATGAATGATTAATAAATGTTTTTATATTGATGGATTAATAATATGATCTTTTGAAATTCCATGATCTAATGCTGAGATTTTAAAAAAAATGTGTCTTACTAAGAGTAGGTAAACTTACTTTCAGATACTCCAGTGCTAAAAAAATATGAGGAGATAAGTAAAGCCTCCATCATCTCTGTAGCTGCCTCCCAGGCACTTCCCTTCTAATTTCCTTCTCCTGTTTTCTTTGAAGGATATCAAATACTATTGATTTAGGTAAGATCTCATTTCTAGTTGTCATATTACAAAAAACTGTAAGCCTTATTTTTAAGGAGAAAAAAACGAATATCAGTAGGGGTAGAAGAGGCTAATACTAGGGCATCTGTCCATCTCTTTAACTTTAGTTAAAGGTAGTCCTTTAACTACCTTATAGGGTCATTGTAAGAATGAAATTAGATGTCAAAGTAAAAATCAGTTTACAATAGCAAAAAAAAAAGTTTCCATTAGAAAGAAGAGAATAAGCATTTATTAAGCATTTGCTGTATACTGTTTAGCTTTATAAATATTATCTCTTTTTATCCACACAACAATCCTGGAAGGTAGGTGCTCTTATTATCCCCATTTTACAGAAGAGGAAACTGAGGCAACAACAGTGGATAAGTAATTTGCCCAGAATTAAACAGCTGGTAAATGTCTTATATTTGAACTCGTGTTCCTGACCCCAGGTCCAGCAATATATCCACTGCCAGGTAGTTTTGTCTCCTTTAATTGCTAATGTTGCTCTGTCTTTCTGCTACTGCCTTCAGTCTTCTTTAATCTCTTGCCATCTTTTATACCTCATGTCACCTCTGTGGCAATCTGAAAGTAATGAGAAAAGAAATATTAAAAATAGAGAAAAAGGCAATACACAATATCCTTGATAGGAGCAATTTTCTTTTCTTTTAAAGTCTAAGAACCTAATACTATAACCTGAGCTGTACTTTGTATAGCTTTATGTAAATTATTCTATGAGGGAATTTATAGTCAGTCATTAGGCACTTATTTAGCACTTACTCTGTGCCAGATTCTGTACTAAGCATCAAAGTTACAAAGAAAGAGAAAATGTATACTCTCTGAACATTTCTCAATGTAGAGAAGAGGAGAAACCCTCTATATGCTGAATAAAGCAATGGGAGAAGTACAGGGGGATCAATATCCTTTCTGAATATTTTCCTGCATTTCCACACCTATTTGACTAGGTTCAGGATTTCTCTGCCTCCTTTGAAAATTAAATTGGCTTTACAAAGAGTACCAAAGAAACTTTTCAGTTCCTCTCCCCATGATCCCCCTCTCAAAATTCTAGAAACAGAGCATATAGAGGGTTTCCCTCTTCCTTTTAAATAAAAAATCTGTTTTCTCTATTATTATTTTATCTTTCCTATTATCTTTTTTGGATAGAAAAGGGAAAGAGGAGTATTATCTATTTCCCAGTCAATATCATGGTGTGACAACTAAAGGAGTAGCTCCATTTAACAAATCCCAACACTGAAACCCAGGCTACCCAACTAATGCAGCACCAGAGAGTGAGTCAAATAAGAACTGAGACAACAACCCAGACAGAGCTTGAGATGGAGAGAAAAAACAAACTGGAATGTATCTGCTCTTCTTATTTACCCACCACCCTCAAGGAGAGGAAAAGGAAAGTGGGCAGGAAGTCAACTAGAAGAAAAGACAGTAGGAGTCTGGGACAGGGAGATATAGAGTCGATAAAGGAAGATTGTCAATCTGCTCAGAAGAACAGACTTTAGATTTCTGAAAAATAAAAACTGTTAGACTCCTCTCCTATAAATCCTATAAATGAGTCTTCATAGCCAGGAGGGAATACTACAAAGTGCCTATGAACAATCCTTGAAGTTTTAAGATGGCTGTGAAAAGTGTAGCATTGATTAAAACCCCAACATACTTCACATAGAAAGCAAGATTCTCATTTGGCAGATGCAGAACATAAACTAAAGAGAAGTTAAATGGTGCAAACCACTCACTGTAGGAATGAAGGGGAGGAAGCAAAGTGCAAAATATTGCTGAAAGGAAAATAATACAGATTTGAGGTGCTTTGGAGCAACAAAGACTCAATCCTTTTGTTTTGCATCCCAACAAAGTAAAATCTCACCTTGCAGGCAGAAAGAAAATCAAGTTAGACATCACAGTAATTATGTTTCTTGCAACATTACAGAATATAAATTAGTTAGAAATTAAGTTGCTTGCATTTTCAGGACCTTTCACCAAAGAGATTAGAGAAACACTTGTTCACATTGCTATATAATCATGTAAAAAATTAACTGGAGGCTGATTTGTTAATGATAAATTGAGCTATGATTATACTAACTCAGATTACTTATTCTAAAACATAGCAGGAATGAAACCAATTTTACTATTCTTTCCATTACAGTCCAATACATCAAACTATTGCTCAATATAATTCATCAAAAGCAACATCTAAACCCAGGTTTTCTCTTCTTGTTAGAGAAATCTGTGGACTCTGTAGCTATCTTGCTAGTAGTTTAAAATCATTCATTTTTATTCATACTTTCCTTCCTGTTCCATTAACAACCTTCTCCCCAAAGAATATTTGAGAAGAAAATCAAAAACACTATTTTCCTCACAAAACTTTTCCCCATCATTTGCTTGTTCTGTTTTAAAACAAATATTATTATGGTGAAATTTTTATCACATTCAGAGTAAGAACAGTAGAACTGCTGGGGTAAGAAGACATTTGATGGTAATAGTTCTAAAGATTTCAATTTGACTCCTAATCTGAAATTATGTAACTGTGGTGAGGTTTTAATCAGAGTTTTTCAGCTACTTCACTTTTTTTCTCCCCCTGCTGACATGGTTAAAATGGATTTCCTGGAATAAGCACTCCTCCACTCTAGGAAGAAGTATACAAAGAGCTCTAATTCTCTTTATTTTTTGTTAGCCCTCAGCCCCCAGCCAGAGACAATATTTCTGGCAAAGTTCTTCAATGTCAGATATATCTTTCTCTCTCATTTATTGGTGTATTCTTCCAACTGCAAATGCCTTCCCACTAAGTACAGACAGTAAGCCAGTAAGAAACACTGTTTAAAAAGACAGATATTTGGGGGCAGCTGGGTAGCTCAAGTGGATTGAGAGTCAGGCCTAGAGACGGGAGGTCCTAGGTTCAAATCTGACCTCAGACACTTCCCAGCTGTGTGACCCTGGGCAAGTCACTTGACCCCCATTACCCACCCTTACCACTCTTCCACCAAGGAGCCAATACCCAGAAGTTAAGGGTTTAAAAAAAGACAGATATTTGAAATAAATAAAACTATATCAACCCTCCTGATGCCCAGAGGAAAAAGTCTTTAGGATCCAGACAGCTCACACAGCCTTACTTCCAGAGTCCTGTCCTTTTTCTTTGTAGGGGTTTCCTCTGCTTATACTTCTATTCTACTCCTAGCTCTACACGTCTCCTTATGGATTCCCTTTCTCCAAACTAATGTTTCTTTTACTCAATCTATCAGGAGCTGTTTACTTTTTTTATTCCGTCACCCAGACTCATGGATCCTTTGATCCAGTAATACCACTTAATAAATCTGTATCCCAAAGGGATCCAAAAAAGGGAAAATGACCTATTTCTACAAAAATACTTATAGTAGCTCTTTTTGTGATGGCAAAAAATGGGAAATTGAGGGGATGTCCATAATTTAGGGAATGGCTAAACAAATTACAGTATATAATTATGATGGAATACTATCATGTTTTAAGAAATGATGAACAGGATGATTTCAGGAAAAGTTGTTAAGACTGATATGAACTAATGCCAAGTGAAGTAAACAGAACCAGAAGAACATTGTACACAGTAACAACAATATTATATACCATGATCAACTGTGACCCACAGCAATTCCAAAGGGCATATGACCAAGAATGCTATACACCTCCAGAGAAAACTGATAAAGAGTCTGGATGCAGATCAAAGCATATTATTTTTCATTTTATTTTATTTGTGAATATTTTTATTTTGGGTTTTTGGTTTTATATGAATATTCCCTCATAATTTAACCAATATTGAAATATGTTTTGGATGTTTATACATGTAAAAACCAGATCAAATCACTTACTATCTCAGAGAAAGGGAGGGAATGGAGGGAAACAATTCAGATCTTATAACTTCAGAAAATGCATGTTAAAAATTTTTATTATATGTAATTGGGAAAATAAAATATTTTAAACCAATGAATAAATAATTTCTTTAAAAATCAGAGAACTAACTTTTAAAGTTCATCTGCCTGTGACTTTTTTTCTGAGGCTATTGCCTTCCTTTCTGATTCACTCAAGGGACTTTTTCATACCTCAGAATGAGAATACCTAGCATCACCACAATTTTCTATTAATGTTCTGACTTTTTCAAGTCCTTTTTCCTGGGAATAGATTTATGAAAATCTAACTCCCTTACACAATATAAAGTTAGCTCAGGCCTCTGGCTTGGCATTTCTAAACCAAATCCCTTATTTGTGGTTGTAATATGTGTTGGATTGACAGAAAGGGGATGAAGTGAGTTTCTGAAGACCTCTTTATGGCAGATCAGTGTGGTTCAAAGGAATGAGATTACTCTAATGACATTTCATATGTGTCTGTATTTTTAACAAAGTTTTATTCACTAAACAATGTGAGAAGCTACCTTCTATGCCTTGGGCACAGAAAACATGAAAGGTACCAGAAATTATGACCCTGCCATGAGGTTGATGTACATCTACTTCCTGGACAGCACAGAGATTTGTCCAAGTAGAAAATTATTTATACTCGATAAAACACAGAAAGGGTTAAAAAGTGGTCTTTCTATTGAAAGGAATTTGAGAAAGTGATCAAATACTAACTACTTTATCTTCATCTAACTGTCCATCTTCCCCAACCTTCCTCTTTATTCCTACTTCACTCTTACTTTCCAAACAATTCAATTATTTTAGAAAACTCTCCAATATAGTATAGTGGAAGGAACATTGAATTCAAACTCATCACCTTATCTTAAATCCCAACTCTGCTGCTTACTATCTTTGTGACAATAAGTGAGTCATAGCTATATTATGAGGGAGCAAATGACTTCACCTTCAGTTCTAATTCCTTTGATTCTATGAAATCAGTGAAGTGTGTCAGAATGCTCAAACCTGGAATATATAGAGACACACATAGAAAGACTGAGGGAATGAATCACTTGAGTCATACTAAAAGTCAAAGACTTTAGTCAATAGAGCCTGAATAAGAGGGTGATTATATAAGCAACCTTTGTTTTCATTTCTAAAGCAGCTTTAAAAATATACCCACCAATAAGTTAGAAATGAAGGTCTTTCTTTTTTCTTTTTTTTCCCCTCTGTTCTCTTTATTTTCTTTTAATTAAACATTAATTGATTTGTTGGTTTG
This sequence comes from Gracilinanus agilis, assembly GCF_016433145.1. Classification (NCBI taxonomy): domain Eukaryota; kingdom Metazoa; phylum Chordata; class Mammalia; order Didelphimorphia; family Didelphidae; genus Gracilinanus; species Gracilinanus agilis. The sequence goes on from NC_058133.1 coordinate 143,450,802, forward strand.
TTACATTAAAGTTCCCTGGAAGAGAACATTTCAAGAGAGAAATGAAGATCTTTCCTATATTTTCAGGATTTGGAAACATAAATTCTCCAAATCCAAACTTTTTTTCCACTTATCACCATTTAAGGAAGTTTTTCTATAGGTACAAAATTTAATCTTTAGTATAATCCTAAATTATACTAAATTATAATCAATTTCTCCCATGGTCTGCTCTTGTGACCATACAGGTGAAGCGTTTCTCTATAATCTCTTTTATCTCTCCCCTCTTATTTTTTTTAAACTATTACTTTTATTAATAGCAATTCTAAGACAGAAGGGCAAAGGTTAGGCAAATGGGGTTAACTTGCCCAGAGTCACAAGATAAAAAGCCACTGAGAACAGGTTTGGATGCAGATCTCTATCCACTGTGCCACCTAGCTGCTCCTTCCTTTCTTCTTTATTCCCACTTCATTAATGCCCACTTATGCTATAGGAAATAGCTTCCTAATAGATTTTCCTATTTCCATTCTCTCTTTCTCCCCAAATCTTAATGCCATTACCCAAACTAATTTTTCTCTTTCACCTATGTGACCATGTCACTACTCTGCTCAAAAATCTTCAGTGATTCCTTATTGCCTACCAAGTAAAGGTTTTAAAACTCCTATTCAAGGCTCTATACAATTTTGCACTACCATACTTTTCAGGTGTTTCTCACATTACTACCAACCAAGTACCTTACACTCCAATCGAACTGAATATTTCTTTGTCTTCCAAACAGGATGTGTTGCAGAACAAGAAAATAGAACACCCACCAGAAACTAGGAGACCTGTCTGCTCTTTCCTAGAGGAAGCACTAAATAGGTAGTAAAATTATAAAGATGGCCCTTCAGAGTCCCATACTTCCTTCCTCCCTCTCTCACGATGAAAATTAATGATTTTACTTTTCCCAGTCTTATGAAGATATTCAAATTCAATTGCAAATACTCCATTTCCCAGGATTAATTTTGACAGTTTCATTTCTAAGAATGAATGGCTGTAAATTCAGAATACTTCCCTTAGTTGGGTTTGAAGGGGTAGATAAATATGCTGGTAAATTTGTTAGACAACCCCATAACTCTTCAAATATCTAGAAGACATTAACATCCCAAGGAGATGGGGATTGTGTTGAATTTAGCTTTTTTTTAAGTGCTGAGATAATAACTGACATTTAAATAAGATGAAATAAGATAATGAGATGAAATTACAGAAGTGAAATTCTCCATGCACTTTCAAGGAAAAAGAGATTAACATTTTAGATGAATATTAGGATATGGCAAAAATCTCTAACCAATAAGAGTGAGAAAAGATTTTGTAATATGTCAATTTAAAACTTAACTGTACTGTGCACTAGAAACATCTCCTAGGAGTGTGTTGGCCAACCTATGGCATTTGTGCCAGAGGGGGCTTCTCCCTTCCTTCTCTCCACACATGCCTGAGGACATTTCTCAAAAGACCTGTCCCTTTGCCCAGCAGCACAATAGGAGGGATTCCTCCCTCCCCTATCCGGGGTAAGGTGAGGGGTTCATATGCAGCAGTTTGGGCACTGGTTTGCATCACTGTCTACTCTAAACCAATCCTCAACTGTGGCAGCTGAAGGCTACCCTCCACTCCAAAACAAAAATGGCAAAAATAGAATTTCCTTCTCAGAAGAAAGGCACAGTTCCTACAGAGATCTCTCCAAATTGTCCTATATCTACATAAATATTCAGTGACAACAAAGCATAATTCTTCTAGATGATCTATAAAATGAAAATAATGTAGTATCTATTTCACTAGGTTGTTGTGAGAGTCAGAGGACTTACTGTATGTGAAACAGTAGAAAGAAAGAAATATCTAACTATAAAACGGATGTGAGAGTTTATTATCAGTCACTGTGTGCTAGACACTGTGCCAAACACTTAACCAATAATATTTCCTTTAAACTTCACAATTCAGGGACACAGATGCTATCATTTTACAGATGAGGAAACTGAGGCAAACAGAAGTTAAGTGATTTGCTTAGGGTCACACAGCTAGTATATGTCTGAAGTTAGATTTGAAGTCAAGTTTTCCTGACTTCAGGCATGAGTTCTATCCACTATGACATCTTCCTGTCCTACTTTGAAAACTTTAAAGTATTATATAATTGTCCTATCATCTAAGGCTACAAAATTAGCTGGTAAACAGAGCCAGAATCAACAGGTTTTCTAATTCTAAATACAATGCTCATCTTGATACACTATTCCAACTACTGGCTAATTAAATTTTTTTTAGCCATAGCAATTTACAACTTTACTAAGGCGTGAGGGATTTACATTCACAGCAGTGGCAAGAACACTCTCACAGATGAAATCATGAATCCTTGAAATACTGAAGAACTAAAGAAATAATGCCCTTAATCCTCTTACAGAGCCTTTTATTGACTGATCCAAGTGGTTTTTCCTATTCCTCTTCTGATCAAAATTTGACAATTTGTCTTTGATCTTAAATTTCTAGAATTTTCAATTTTTTAAAAATAAAGTCCATCTCTTGAAACTCCATTAAAAAGCATTTGAAGCAAGATGCAATCTCTGAGGTTCCAAAGCACCTATATGCTAGTAGCTTCAGTTGATATTTATAATGAACATGAGGTTACAAGTATATCACATATATTCCTATTATCCCCTTTCTTTCTAAGTCATAGGAAACTTTCCAGCATAAACCCAATTTCCATTGAAGTTTGTTTTGTGTTTGTCCAGGAATTAAAAGCTTGTAGTCTCTTAAGAGTAGCATTATTAAATATCATTAAAAGATACAGATGGTACATGTGATAGATTTTTTCTTTAAAACCTTTATAAATATAACACCTCTAAAAATAAACATACAATATGTATTCATGCCACAGACATATAGATTCTTCAAGGTAGGATAGATATAATGAAAAGTTTTCTAAGTCAACATAACAGTGAATAGAGTTCTATTAAATAATCATTTATTTAGTGCCTACTAAGTGCCAGGTCCTTTGCTAGGCATGGAGATACAAAGAAAGGCAAAAAACAATCTGTTATCAAGAAGCTCACATTGTGATGGATTTCTCAGTGTTTTGACATCTTGGTCTAATCTATTTAAGATTTTAATTATTGTCTTAATCAAATGTATCTTTGATCTCATCAATTTATTTATTCTTTCAAATGATAGAGATTACCCCCCATTCATTCCTGCTCATCTTGTGTGACCTTGGGTCTATGTCCTCCTAAAAATTCATCTTGGAGTAGGGTAGGGGTCCACCCTATGGGCTGGAAGTCTTTCTCAATTTTTCCCAAAATTTCTAGGTTATTGATAGAGTTCTCTGGCTATCTGACTGCCATCCTTTGCCTTGGCACATGATCAGCCCATCTTCATTTCCTAGTAAATAATTTCTTGATAACATCTTTTACTCTTGTTCTACTTTAGAGTTCCTCAATGGTTATACATTACAATCTGTTCAAACCTACCATATACCTCTTAATTGCCTTCTGTACTCATTTTTAATTCTTTAAGGGCAGTAGGGTTCCATGTTTTGTTCCAACTTAGCAACACTTATAAAATGCTGCTGTAAAAAAATGGGCCTTTGCTTTCTTGGAAAACTTTGGATCTATACAAAAGCTTTGAAGTTTCCCAGAAGCAATCTAGTCCACTCTCTTCTTTTTTTTATAAACCATAGGGTCCACTCATTGTCTACTTGTATTGTCTGTCCCAGATATTCATGCTGTCTGACAAGCTATATAGGGTGTGGATTCAAATACATGAAGAAATCTAGGGAAGTCAGCATTTTTTTCTCTACTTGGCCTTTCCTGTATAGATGGACAGGCTAAATTTTTTTGAGTGGTTAAAAGTCTCTTCCAGGAGTCTCAATAGTGTTCTGGGGCGTGGTGCGATAGGTGCCATGTTATTTGGAAACAGGAGAATCTGAAATATCTCACTATTTCAAGGAAATTTCTCTTCAACCTGGACTCTGCACTCACTCCTCATTACACTGTTGAATACCTTTTCAAGTATTCTTCCCTCTATTGTATGCTCTAACCAGTGTTTATTATCAGGTAATCATTGAACAAAAGTGTTTCTTTTTTGTTGTACCTTCCAAAGAATCTTGAATTAGCTAGATAGGTGGATGATAGATATTTTGTATGAAAGAGTCTACAAATGAGCATTTTGTTCTGCTCTACTTAATGCTTTCTTTAAAATAAAAAATGACATTTTATACTACATAAGACAATAAAATTATAATTGATGAGAGAAGTATGAACAAAAGATACAAATCTAAATGGAGACTGAATAATGATGCCCTAATTAAGGAGTAATTCATAAAAGAATAGAATCAAGGAATAATAATATTAAAGAAAGTGACAACAGTGAAACAGCATGCCAAAAAAATTATAATATCAAACTAAAGCAGTCCTTAGAGGAAAATGTATATTCCTAATAAGTTTCATTAACAACAGGAAAGAGAAGGTACCAATGAATTAATTATTCAATTTTAGAACAAGGAAGCCAAAAAGTTAATAGTCATCAAGCAAAAGAAATTTTTTTTGAAAAAAGGGACAGAGAAGTAAAATTAAAAACTATAAATACCGAACTAATAAAAACCTTTTTTAAAAAAAACTAAAATAATCAAGTAATTAGCTATGTTGACCTTATTTTTTAAAAAAAACCTTTACTTTCCATCCTAGAATCAATACTGTTTATTGGTTCCAAGGCAGAAGGTCAGAAGAGGCTGGGCAAAGGGGATAAACGGACTTGGCTAGGATCACAGAGCTAGGAAGTGTCTGAGGCTAGTTTTGAACCCAGGACCTCCCATCCTTAGGCCTGGCTCCCAATCCCCTAAACCACCTAGCTACCCCTTATATTGACTTTTTTTTAAAACAGAAGAAAATCAAGTCATCTAGATTAGAAATGAGAAGAGAAATTAATAACAAATGGAGAGGAGATTAAGATTTTATCAGAAACTACAGTATCCAATGTCATGCCAATAAATTAGTTCTATTTCCACAAAAATATAAACCAACCAAATTAATGTAACAGAAAACAAAGAATTCAATCAACTTATTTTTGAAGGAAATAGGAGAGCAAGCTAAAATAAACTCCAAAATCTAAAAAACAAAAACAAAATAAACCTCATCCAGATAAATTTCCAAGTGAATTTAGCTAATATTTAAATAAAAAATAATTCCTATGCTATATAAATTATCTTCAAAAATAGAAAATAAGGTACCCTGTCATGCTTCTTATATAAAACAGATGTGGTACTATTAAATCCAGTAAGAGAAAATGCAGAGGAAGAGAATCATGGGTCAATATTATTATTAAATAGATAAAAAAAGGAAAGAAAATATTAGCAGAGGAAACAGCAATATATCTCAAAATAGTCATTATGACCAAATTGAATTTAAACCTGGAATGTAAGAATGATTTTATATTAAGATTATTTATATAATACATTAATTACATAGAAATTACATGAAAAAAATATATATATACATGTGTATTTACATATACAGAGACTTTAAAATACTGCATAGTGCAAAACTATATTTAAACAATCTTAGTGCTGAGAAAAAACCTGAAAGTGTGATGACAATTCTATTGAACATATTTAAAGGAAAGAGAGCGAATTTTTTGCTTCAAATCACAAATGATTACAGCTAAATGGGGACTTTGATTTACCTTAACCTGAGTATCCAAGAGGTATTTTTTGTTATTTATCTTTTGTGTTTGTGTATTTGTATCATTGTAGATTTGTACATTTTCATCTCATTTGTACATTAATCTTATTTATTTGTATGTTCCTGAATGACAATAGGTATAAGAAAACAATGCTTTTGAAACATATTTCTAATTCAAATAGACTAAGAAAGATAGTGACACAATTAATGACTTCCATTTTAATTACACAGATGAAAGAACTGGGTGTCATCTTTTACAACTGTAGCTGTCTGGTCCTCGATTTACAAAGGATATTTGCCTTGTATAGCTCATTAAGATACAAGAGCAGAGTACCTCAAACTTGGTCAAAGAGGTTGTATGGAGTGTATGACAATCAAAAAAAATTACAACTTCAACTGAATGAAACAAAGTCTCAAGCGTTTGTGTCGGTGAGTTGACATCCTTATCAAAGACCTGTATTGAGTTCCTATTTATGTTCTGGGCTATTAATGTGGAAGTACAATGAGTTAACATAGATCTAGATTCCTCAAGCCTTTTTGCTTTTTGATCATTTTCTGATCATCTTGTTTGTATTTAGTATTATAGCAAATGGGCTATTTAAATCTGTAGCTATAGAATACGCTCCCATTTGAATGTTGTCTTTCTTTAGGCATCAGACCTCAGCTGGTCTTCAAATTAATAATTGTATAAACTTTTCTAAGGCTATGGAATATCTTATTAAAATTAACACTATACTAGGTGAGTCTTTTTTGATTAGAGACCATGTACTAGGCTCCTTGAAAAATATGTGGTCAAGATACATGGCAAAGATATTTTTCATCAGAAATAATAACTTCTTCAGGGGGCAGCTGGGTAGCTCAAGGGATTGAGAGCCAGGACTAGAGACGGGAGGTCCTAGGTTCAAATCTGGCCTCAGACATTTCCCAGCTATGTGACTCTGGGCAAGTCACTTGACCCCCATTGCCTACTCTTACCACTCTTCTGCTTTGGAGTTAATACACAGTATTGACTTCAAGACAGAAGGTAAGGGTTTAAAAAAAAGAAATTTCTAATTGTTCTAATATACATATTCTGTGGCAAACCTTTTTTCTCCATCAAATTCCTCATAAATATAGCTAGAATATTTCTTGCATATCTGAGCCTTGCCTCTAGTTTTGCCATCAAGAAAAGGATAGTGAAGAAATAGAGTCCACTAGCAGAATTATTTTTCTCTTTCTCTCCACTCTTTTCTGAAAATTGGGTATTTGTTGAATGGCTCTGGTGTCAGAGAAATGCAAAGATAATAAACCCACATATCTACAGGATATTTAAAAGACAAGAGAAATAGTGAAGTAATAATGCAATATTTGTAATAGTAGTAGGCAAGTTAAAAGGTGTGTGAATTTTAGAAGTAACATTACCTACATGAATGAGATAAGATTCATAACTAGCCAGGGAAAAAGAAGCAGTGGGAATCCATTAGAAAATCATTTGACAGCTAAAGGAACTGAATTCCAGTATGGCATCTGTTCCAAATAGCTCTATGAAAAGTCATGTGACATCTCTAGTCCTAAGGGATCCAGATGAAGGGTTTGAATTAGATGACTTTTATTATCCTTTATTGGTCTTAAATTCTATGAATATATGAAATTTCATACCATGAAGGAATTGTGACAGCAAGATGAACAATAGAAATACATGAGACTACCTAAATTTAAAGGGGGTTTAATAAAGTATTTATACTTCTTTATTCCTTTAAAAGGTATGAAGAAGATCCTTAATCAATTTAATAGAATCATAAGGCAACTAGCCATTGACTAGTTGGAGGATCATTCATACCCCTGGTGAGCCTTTTAAAAAAAGTGACAGTCATATCTTTCAGGAGTCTTTCTTAAAAGCCAGTTGAGTTATATAAGCCGAGAGAGAGAGAGAGAGAGAGAGAGAGAGAGAGAGAGAGAGAGAGAGAGAGAGAGAGAGAGAGAGAGAGAGAGAGAGAGAACCAGCACCAGCTATGGAAGAAAAACCTGATTTTTGAGAGGGAATTTCTCATCACTCTTTCCTTTCTGCCTCTTTCAGACTATATAGAATAGGATAAGGGAAGGGGATTTCTCTCTCCTTTCCCCCAATAGCAATAATATCTCACATCAGAGCCCAGTAGGAAACACCATACCAAACACAGAGTAGTCACAGAGTCCATTTGTAAATTTTGAATTGATATAAACAGACCCATGGAGCCCAGTGGAATTTTATGCCCAGGAGACACTGCACCCAAGGAGATCAGCATCAGAATATCATAAGAAGAGAAACCAGGACCCAAACATTGGGGGTATGAATTACCTTGACTTTGGAAGTTTCCTTAGTGTATGTCTCTCTACTAGTGTGTATATACTCAGTCCTTCCACTGATCCCTGGATATTTGTAGGAGAATGCATGGTAGGCTTATTAAGAGTAACAGGAGGTTGGTTACTACTGTTTTTGATATACTGTTTCAGTAAATACTTTTGTTTTGAGGTAATTGTATCAGTTGATTAACCCTTTAATGATCTCTTCTTTTTTTTTTTAATTTTTTTTTAAACCCTTGTACTTCAGTGTATTGTCTCATAGGTGGAAGATTGGTAAGGGTGGGCAATGGGGGTCAAGTGACTTGCCCAGGGTCACACAGCTGGGAAGTGGCTGAGGTCGGGTTTGAACCTAGGACCTCCTGTCTCTAGGCCTGACTCTCACTCCACTGAGCTACCCAGCTGCCCAGTTGATTAACCCTTAATGGTGAATGCACAGGTAGGAACTCACAAGCAATAATTTTCACATTGCAGACCCACAGAATGTCTTGAATCTGTGGTGGTCACCTCATGGCAGCCTCTACCTGTGAATACTGAATTAGGGAGACAGGAAGCCTAGAGTGAATTCATATGGAGCAGAAAAGTATACAAAAGGGAACTGAATTAATATATAACTTCTACTATACACAGTTTTAAATTTGTGGTTTTATGCTAAAAGATGAGAAACTATACAGCATAGTGGATAGAGTCTTAGAATCAGAAAAAATCTGGGTCCAGGTCCTTCCCCTCATAGTATTAGCCATGTGACCATGGGGAAATTGCTTAATCTTGAAGTGCTTCAAACAGCTGTCCCAGACTCTAAGTTGCCTATCTGCATTGATAGTTTCCACATCAGGAATAATAAAATTAAATTAATAAAATTACAAATAATTAATTACACTTAATAAAGTAATACATAATAGATAATAAAATTAAAATAATAAAATTACATATCTGAAAAAAAGTTGGGAAATAATCTTGACAATAGCATAATTTTACATTCTAAGATCTCCAGAAAAAGAAAAATTGTTACTGCAGAATAAAAGTCTAGAAGTAGAAGAACCCTCACCACATTTAATGAAACCTTTTGGATTTCTTGAGGCAACTTCTTCAGAATCCATACCTTGAGGAAAGGACAATTTTCAGAACTGCCTTATTAATTCACCCTGAAAAATTCTCTTCTTTTATAGAGGAAATTTTTTCTCCTTTTTTTTCAGTTTCTTACTGGCAAGTTTTTTTTTCATCACAATACATGTATTAACAAAAATCAGTTCATTGCTGTCATCTGAGTTAGTATGCTTGGAGGTTTATAGATACTATGAAAGAATAGGCTACTCACAAATTCCTCTCTCCCTCATACATCAATAATTCTGGGATGTTATTAATAATAATTATGTTCTGTTGTGCCAACAATACATTAAATATTCTGTATGATTCAACAGAAAAATGTACCTTTCAGTATGCTTATACAATGTTTCAAAATGGTTCCCTGTGCTCTGGTTTCAGTGTGATATCAATCCCAACAAGAGTTTACAGAATGCAAGTGTTCCAAAACTCCACATTTGGAAGTCCCAGAAAAATAACATAACTTATCAGTGTTTAATGTTTTCTGCTAAAAAATTCTTATAAAGCTGTGGGTTGTGCTGGTTATATTTTTTTTTATTTTCCAGTTTTTCATCTTCCTGAATAGACCACTAAATATAACCTTATCCTTTCTCTTAATTTTGGGGAAAGGATTTTATTTTTATCAAATTATTTTTGCTGAAACCAGTTGATACAGCTTCTTTCTCACTCTGTGTGTGTGTGTGTGTGTGTGTGTGTGTGTGTGTGTGTGTGTGTGTGTGTGTGTGTGTGTTTTACAAAGCCTTTGAGAGTCCATACTTTGTCTTCCAAGACAAGGACTAGCTCAAGGTCTGTTTTGATTGAGCTGGGTAGGGGGTGGATTTCATTTCTTCTTGTTTATTACCCAAATCAATCACCCATCAAAGTCATTTAGTCTAAAATATATTTTTTGAGTTAGTGAGTCTGAAGAGAAATCCATTAAAGTGATGTTTAGATAATTTTTTTCTAAAAACAACTTGGTTGTGATTTGAAAAGGATGCTATAGAGAAGAGCTTTTTGAAAATCAGAAACAAGGCTGGAAATAAGCTGGAAGCCTGCTGGTGCACGTGTTAAGGGACTCTTTAATGGTTAACATAGTAGATATGGGATATTGATCTGTACTAGGACAGAGTGCCTGTGCTGATTCAGAAATGAGTTTCCTGAGAAACAGTTGATTGGAAAAAGCCAATCCACTGCATTTTCCCCCAGAATATCACCTGTCATTTTCATTCTTATTTTTTTCTCTTTCTATTTTGCTAGTGAGGGATAATACAAAAGAATTGAAAAGAACATTTAGAGAACTGATAAAAATTTCTAATTAGCAATGTGAGTGCCTATTCTCTTATTAACTTGCAAGTTAGGTTTCCAATATTTGAACAATTGGTCTTCACTCTGGCTCTGGAACAACTTTAACAGTCATCATTAACTAAAAGAGCCACATTTCCATTGTATGCTTTGTAGAGACTGGTGAAGGGAAATATTCTATTAAAGAAATTAAAAGCTTTGAAAAGTCATAGTTTGCGTATAAAAGAAACCCCCTCTTCCGATTTGGATCTAGACTCTAAATATTGCTATGTTAGATACATTCATAAAATTCTCCTTCCTTGATATCTCTGACACTACAGCCTCCTGAGTCCAACCTCTTTGACTATTATTTCTCTCTCTCTCTCTCTCTCTCTCTCTCTCTCTCTCTCTCTCTCTCTCTCTCTCTCTCTCTCTCATACTGGTTTCTCTTCCTGTTCCACTGATAAAATTTTTCAGATTTGAAATTTTGGTGTTATCTTTGACTCTTCACTCATTTCTTGTAAACAATTGGTTACCAAGTTCAGTCAATTCTATCTCCACAATAACATTTCCATCTATCCATCCAAGAAATAAAGGGAGACTACACACTGACAGTAACATGAGCAGCAACTACAGCTAATAAGTAGAACTGATAAAGCCTCTGTACTCTTGCCAATGTGATGCCTTGTGGCTAATTCCATAATTGCTCTCTAGCCCCAAAATACCAACCAAAGATGGCACCAAAGGCCTACTGCAGAACAATGATCTTTGGATAGGAAAATACTTAGATATCATTGGACTAAGGTGAGGGGGGNTGTGTATAAGAGACAGCTCTCTCTCTCTCTCTCTCTCTCTCTCTCTCTCTCTCTCTCTCTCTCTCATACTGGTTTCTCTTCCTGTTCCACTGATAAAATTTTTCAGATTTGAAATTTTGGTGTTATCTTTGACTCTTCACTCATTTCTTGTAAACAATTGGTTACCAAGTTCAGTCAATTCTATCTCCACAATAACATTTCCATCTATCCATCCAAGAAATAAAGGGAGACTACACACTGACAGTAACATGAGCAGCAACTACAGCTAATAAGTAGAACTGATAAAGCCTCTGTACTCTTGCCAATGTGATGCCTTGTGGCTAATTCCATAATTGCTCTCTAGCCCCAAAATACCAACCAAAGATGGCACCAAAGGCCTACTGCAGAACAATGATCTTTGGATAGGAAAATACTTAGATATCATTGGACTAAGGTGAGGGGGGGGAAAAGAGGCTTGTTGTATGGGTCCCAAAGACAGTATCTCATCAGCTTTTGCTAGATATGTTGCGCTCAACTCAATTGTAGCCTTAATGCTTCTCAAGGATGTGGACCAGATAGGTTCACTTGGAAATGATCTCCAGACCACTATCAGAAAAAAATACACCTTCTAGATAGCAATTCTAGAGGGAAAATCCTTTGGCCCTTCTCTAGTTAAAGCTCAGAATGTAGACCAGCAGAGATATATCTCTTAAGATCCAGACTCCAATCAGGTATATAGATAAGCTATATAAGAGTGGGGGGGCGGGGGAAACATAGCTACATCTATTTTTACATCTCCATTAGTAGAAAACCCTTTTCCATAGCCTTGATGAATCTGGTACTGGGCCCTGTTCTCCAGGGGATCAGATACCTATAATACCTTATTAGCTCATCAACTAAAGAGAACCAGATCTAGGATTATGGCTTAACTGAATGAACCAGCCATTATCAAAACTTGCTAAGAGGCAGATCCTAAAAACCGAAAAAGTCCTAAGTTACATATTTTTCTTTTTCAATAATTTGATCTTTGTAACTTCACAGAATTCTCCTAAAGTCTTTTGCCCTAAAAATCGGAGTTTTGACATAGATGCCATCTATAGTGTCATTGATGATGCTAAGGAGTTTGTGTTCATTGCTGTGATGGATTACCTGCCTATCTCTAACACAAGCACCAAAAGGTGAGTGCCATGTTAGATAAGGACCACACAATTCCTGAGAAAAGAAATGACTGAGAAACTAACGTTAGGCACAGGGCTATATTGCGGCAAATATATTGAGTTTTGTAAAACGGGAATCTGGAATATTTGCAATGATCTATCCACAAGAACATATCCCCTAAGTGGAACCATTCTAGGAGCCCAGGGTCTTGCTCTGCAGAAGGTATCAACATGTTTCCCTCTGATCTACCTGTGAGCTCTTTGAAGTTAAAAGGCCAAACCGAACAAGAGTTAGGGATATCATAGCATGATATGGCAGCCACCAAATTTAGAATTATCTGTTGAAATATTTCTAAAGGATGTCCTGCCTTTGAGTGAAGTTTGGAAGCTTTCTCTTGAAAGGGGAAATAGTTTTATGTCCTTTGGTGCAACCTCCATCAAAACCTGGATTTTCATAAAGACATTTTTAACTTAAAGGAGAAAAAAAAAGCTTTAAAAAAACATTCTCATCAAATCTATCCATTCCTCTGTGGGAGACACAGAGCACCAACGTGTTACAAATAGAGTTTTTCAATAATTCATCATTGTTTCAGCATGCAAATACATGGACTAAATTTAGGCATACAATTTATGCCAAACTCTTTGGAAAAATCATTGCATGAATAAATAGATAGATGTCCATGCCCTAGGCCTTTCCAGTTTTACTTTTCTAATGGGCATATATCATGTTTAATATCACAAATGCATGGAATGATCAGTTTAATTAAGGGAAAGTTTACAAAATTAAATATGTTTTGAGAGAAGAAATGTAGAACTTTTTCTCTTGAAAGCAGAATTCTAAGATAAATTTCCTGTGGCTTAAGGATTTCATATGACTTATTCTTCATATCTTGAAGGTATTTTCTATTATTTTTATTGATGGATAAATAACATTTTTAACTAGTAAATTAAGTTTTAGATGATAAATATATAAGGTGTATGTGTGTAGCCCATGGATATTACATGCATGACTATATAGGTTTGTCTCAGTGTGGTCTGAAGGGAGGTATGAATAGATATATCTGGAATACAGTCTATCCCTCTCCAAGAAAAAAATTTATTCCTGCCTAGAAGTGAACAGGAAAAAAGGGGCCATGAGACTGGCTGTTTTGACCTCTCAGAGAGGAGCACTGGGACAAAATTATATATATATAGTCCCCTAAATATTGTTAGCATGTGGGGAATGATTTTTAGATTAAAAGTAACTTTCCTGTTCACTAATCATTACAGGAAAAAGGGTACCTCAATCTTGCATTCAAAGGCCTGACACTTCCCAAGAGTTGATTCCATAAAAGACCATCACAGGTAGATGAGTGAATCAATTATTTTATCTGTTGACTACTCACTCAAATGGCACATGAGAATAGCTCTTAGTACCCATCAGGTGCTTTAATGTTTTATTCTATTGAAGGGTAAGGACAAGTCATGGCATTACTGGGAAAGACTCCTACCCAAGTCTAACCTGAAATGCCAAAATGACAATATGACTGTCCCAGAGAGGGTAGAAGAAAGTAAACCCCAGGTCCCTCAAGTGATGGGACCCTGGCCATTGCAATCCAGGGGCGGTTGTGGCTTTTGGTATATCATGCCAGCAGCAGAAGATGGTGAAGTATGGGTTGATGTATCCATGGGTCTCTTTGTCTCTTTGGGAGACAAATTTATGCCCCACTCCTACCCTAGGACAAAACCATAGCATCAAAGATGCATTTACATCTGATATATCTGCAAAAGGAGATTGAAGATAGGGATAGTTCTAGTTCACAGATTTTGACAAATCTGTTTATGGAGATGTTTTAATCAACCTATTCCCAAACCTGTTTTGACTATTATGGAATAAATAAGTAGCCCTCTTCTTCCCCCCCCCAAAATTTACATTTTTCTTCAATATTTTGTTTTCTTTTCATCTAACTAAAGAATATGGTTTTTCCACAGAACATACTGGCCAGATTTGGATGGGAAAATAAGAGAAGCATTAGTTTTGCGAAGAGTTAAAGTTAGGCTCCTCATCAGTTTCTGGAAGGAAACAGACCCCCTCACATTTAACTTTGTTTCATCTCTTAAAGCGATTTGCACTGAAATTGCCAACTGCAGTTTGAAAGTGGTAAGTACCAGGCCTTCTGAATCATTTCACAGTGAATGTGTAGAATGTTCCTTTAATGCCCTCTAATAAATGTTATTAATTAATCTGCAAACATTTAATTGTTGTTGTGTCACTTTCAGATGTGTCCATCCAACATTTGGTAACCCCATTTGGGGTTTTCTTGGCAAAGATACTGGAATGGTTTGACCTTTCCTCCTCCAGCTCTTTTTATAGATAAGGAAACTGAGGCAAACAGGGTTAAGTGACTTGCCCAGGGTCATACAGTTAGTAAGTGACTGAGGCCAGATTTGAACTCAGAATCTTCTTCACTAGCCACTGTGCCACCTAGCTGTCAAACATTTTTTATTGATTATATAACTGATTATATAATCAATCAATGTATATTTAATAGGGGCTTATGATGTGCTAAGAACTGCTCTGGCCTATTAATGAAAGATGAATAATATGGTAATAATTATTTTTAATTTTTTTAATGATAAAAGAACTTAAGGTGTTCAAGCAGTGCTAGACTTTCATTATTCAATATGATTCAAAACACATTTATTAAACAGCCAACTATTTTTACCTCAATACAAATATAAAAACAAAGCATTACCTTCCTCAAGGATCTTCCTTCTACTATAAATTATTTTGTTCATATTTTTATTTTTTTAAATATTTTTTGTTAAGTTATTGATCAGCTCAGTGAAAATTCATACAAATTGAACTTCTCATCAGACAATAATTTGGAGTTATTTATAAGACAGAACACATAACATAATGGTTTCTCTAAGATGCTTTGTTGTTTTTTAATCCACTACTTAGTAAGAATTCCTAGGGACAGATTCCCTTCTATTATTTACACGGCTCTATTATGAATTTGACCTTCAAATAATAGCAACAGCTCATTATTTCTGTATCCCTTTGTTTACAAAGTACTTTCCTCATTAAAAACATGGTGAGGCAGGAAGTACACACTTTAATATATGAATTTTATAGAAGAGTCAACTGAGGGCTTCGAAATTCCACAACTTGCTGAGAGTTACACAACTAATAAATGGCAGAGCCAGGTTGAACCCAGGTCTCTTCCTGACTTCAGTGTTGGTGGGACAGTCTTCCACTCATAAAATAGCTTCATTCTCGAGACTTCTTCAAACCTAATTCCAGAATCTCATCCCTCTAATAGCCAGGTCATTCTTACTGTGCAGTACTGCAAAAGTATAGAAGGCCATAGGTCTTATTTCTCAGATAATAATCACATTCTGTATTTGTAGCACATTTTACTTCTCTGAAACACTCCATCCCTTTAGACTGTTTCCTCATCACAGTTGCCCTTTGAGGTGTTTGGGTTGACAACATCTCCCTTATTTAATACTTGAAGAAACTGAGGCACATAGAAATAACTAGTCCAGGATCACACACAGTAATAGCACAACTGGAACTGGAATCCAGGGTCCCTGACTGCAAGCCTAGGGTTCTTTGAGCAATTCCGACAAACCTCTCCTATCACTTTCATTTTATCAGAAATTTCTCATTCACTTAAAACATCCTTACTTATCATTCATTTTCAGCTACAGGGGCCCAATCATTCTAATAGCTGAGGATCCTGATCAGAGATAATAGAATTCACACTGAAAAGGCTAGCTTTCACTTAGCAACTTTAACGGCTAAGACTAACCTTTGAGCTCAGTGGTTTGGTCCAGGTTCTAAAAGCCATAGGTTAATTGCCACTCTTTATGAGTATACTGATAAAAGGTTTTAGTCATGGATAGAAAGAATCCAAGGAAAAGTCATGATCACAAGATGGTGAATCAAAAATAGACATCAACATCCAAGGCAAAGTCAATATCATAAGCAGAATTCAAGTTCAGCTATCTAATAGAGCAGAGATCCAGTGTCTGGGATGCCACATTCGAAAGAGAAGGGAATCCACACAGTTCTGACTCAGGATAGGGAAAAAGAGGCAAATGCCTATAATTTGAAGTACTACCTGTATGGGCTCCTCTTTCTGGCTTGCAAATTAACCCCAGTCTATTCAGCCCACTTCTTACATAGGGTTTGACACCATCAATAACTTCTAGTGAGATGCCTATCAGGTGGAAGGATTTTATCTGGGAACATTAAGTGCCTCTGGTTAAGATTTCTAATCTTTTTTTAAAGCAACTTAATCAGTTTAGCCTCTTCTAAACACAGATGGCTCCATTACTTGAATAAATAAAGCAAATTACTAAGAGATTATCTCTGGCAATAGCTAGTTTGCAAGGCAAAGTCTATAAAAGTGTCCTTTACAGTAGACAATCCATTAATTTTAGAAAGGACTACAAGACTAAGTAGCAAAGCAGATTGCTTCCCCAAATACCCTGAGTGGTTACAGAGGGTGAGCTATTTTATGAAGGCAGAAAAAGAACTTAGTGATAGCATGTCCTCAGGTACCCTTCAGTGAGTGCTCTAGTGTCTGAAAAGCTAATCATAATGTGTCCAGATGATAGTAAAATTGATTAGAATCCAGTAATACTATACAACTGCCTTTATGGAGGGACATTGGGAGAATGGGATGAATGTAGATTTCACAAGGCCATCCAAGAGTCAAATTTTAATTAAATAAATAAACCATACTTGAAACCTCTCCATTTTCTGTCAACCACACATAAAAGATGATAATATTTCAATGACTAACAAGTCTTTGCTCTAGGAATGTACTAGTTCTAGCAGAATTTCATTTTCCTATCTAAGACTTTCTCTTCCCTGCAGCCATACTTGACTTTTAAGAGCAAACAAGTTTTTACTGAAACCCTATTTTGTCATTCCAACCCCAGCTTTCTTTAAAATGCATCTCTCTTTCTTTTGTCCATATGTTGGCTATTTTTTCTAATAATGTCTTCCTACAGAAGAAAATGTCAAGGGAATGACTATTTTTTTTTAATAAACTGTGTCTAAGTTGCATTCTTCTGGGTAGTATTCCTCAGTACTATTGTCAGTGAATATGAATGTGCCCTTAACATTAAATATTTATCAAAGGAAATGTATTTAAATGGACTTTAGTAACTTGTGAAGGTGTTTTTGTTGTATATTAACCTGGTAATAGGCAGCTCTGACTATTCCAGGTAAACGGAATTTATACCAATCAAATTTCACAGGGCCGATATAAAAATCAGGTTATTACAAATCCCAAGATCAAGACTGAAAAGGAAGAAAGAGATAAATTTTCAAAAAATATAAAGTATCTGGGGAAACAGTTACAGTTACTAGGATAACTTTTTTTCAGTTATTCAGCTTTCTTTTAGTAATCTCATTTACATTGTTGTGGTCATTGTGCATATTATCCTTCTAGTTATGTTTATTTCCTTCTGTATCAGTTCACAAGAAACCTCCCAAGTTTCTCTGAATTCTTCACATGCATTATTTCTTCCTGCACAGTAATATTACATTTTATCCACATGCTACACACTGTTCAGTTTTTGAAGGACACTTCTTTCTTTCTAGTTCTTTGTTACTACAAAAAAATAAAATTATAACATTTTGGCATAACTTTGGACTGTATACCCAGAAGGAAGAAAGATGGGTCAAAAGATATGAAGAACTTAGTCACTTTCCTTGCATGATTCCAATTTGTTTTCCAAAATGGTTAGACTAACTTACAGTTATATCAACACTGTTTTAGAGTGGCTATCTCCCCACAGGTTATCCAATATCAGCTGTTGATTTTTTTCCAAGTTCTATGTAACTCTGAAAAAATAAACTATGAAACCTTTGATAAAAAGAAAGACTATCAAATCTGACTAGAGGCACATTAAAGCATTTTCCAGAGTATTTGCAAATGGCACGAAGGTGATCCCAAGTTGGTTTTACAAAGATGCAAAATGAATAGGGACCTAGCAAATGGTTGTGTGTCTATCATCTGAGTTAAGTATAGAGAAGTTTATAGCAAAAATAACAGCCACTACATATTGAGTTTTTTAGCTATCATCAAGTCATGGAAGCCATCGCTTAAGACACTTTCCCAAGGTACAAAGGAAGTATTAACCAATAACCAAAACTAATGACCATCTAAATATAACTGCTTTTGTTAATGAAAAAAAAAAAGTTCAAATCAAAGTCAACAAATGCAAAATTAACATAGTAAATTCATGCCAATTGACCATGAATGCTACACAGCAAGCATTTAATATATGTAAAAATAAGGTCAAAATGAGTAATCAGTGAGTTAAAATAGTCAAATATGAGTGTGTCAATATCAATCTGCTACTATCACTATCAGTCATGAGTTGGGGTAGGCTTATAAACAGAGCTGAATTATGTCATAGCACTGCCTGCTGCTTTTGAATGTAATGAATATAAACTTAGAAGTTAAACATTTTCTGTGCAAAAGTTAAAATGACCACAATATCTATTATATTTATCAACTTCATTCGCATTGGGAAGTGTTTTATAATAAACTAGCTTGCAAAAAAAACAAAAACAAAACCTTTCAACTTTTAAAAAATTGGAATATCTTGAGAAAATTTACAAATACTCTACTGAAGTTTCCTAGAATTTACTTTAAATTTAATATATACTTAAAATATATAGCACAGGCCTATATACCAGCTTCTGGAAACTGGCATATCTTGAGCTCAGAATTTCTGAGTTGGAGTGGGCTAACCTGATCCAGAGTTCACTTGAAATGGCATAAATATAGTGAGTCTCTCAGAGCAGCCAGCATACTACCAGAGGAGAGATAAACCTACCCTGATCAAAAATGGAGAAGCTGAAAGGACATCTTGAAAATGTTCTTGCAGAATACACTGTCAAGATAAGAGAAAAGTTTTCTAGAAAAAGTTAGTTGTAAAAACAATTTTTTCAAAAGTCATCTGTGATAATCAAAAAGATTTCTCACATTGTAAGTTTGCTTACAGAATTGCTAAATGGAAATAGCCTCATTTTGTAAGTGAAATATTGGTGTTACCTGCAGCTATTGAAATAAAAGAGCTAATTATAAGTCACTTTCCAAAAGTTCTCATTTTAATGAGCTACATTAAAAAAATTGAATTGATAAAGAACCATTTGCCATGAATAAGTTGGTAAATTTGACCTTACTCCATCTGATCAAGAATGGTCTATAGGCTCCTCATTTGATTGGTACACTGAAATTGAAATGTGTTTGAACATAAACATTATTTTATGCTTTCATTATGAGTAAAGAATTCACTGCTTTATCAAACCAAATACTACTGTATGTAGCTTCTAATTTCTGTTTAAAAAAGGGTTTTATGTTGTTATTCTAAAGACAAAATATCAATCCTTGATCTTAAAAAAGATGCCCAATAACAATATTATCAATTACATTGCATTTTGAGAATTTGCATTAAAAAGTGAGCTCACCTATCCATATATAAATAATATATTTATTATTATATTATATATTATAATAAAATATTTATATTTTAATGCCATAAGTTCAAATATATGTACATATACACATATATTAAAATGGATAGATGAATGGATTTGGAGGCAGTGTGGTCAAACAGAAGTAACATTGGCTCTAGAGTCAGAGGAAATGGCTTCAGAGGACACCAAGACTAAAAGAGAATGAGTAGATTGTCCAAGATGACAGCTACTAAATGCAAAAATTGATATTCAAACTCAAGCCTTCCTAATTCCAAGTCAATTACTCTATCTGCCATGCTATATTGTCAAATCTTTAACTTTAGAGCACTCAGTTCCCAAAGAGTTGACACCTCCTAAAATTGGTCAGAACTCTTTGGAGGAGCCATCTTAGAGGAGAAAACAGACACTGTGATTTGAAATGCAATTCTTGGGAAACTTGTTAAAACGAAACCTTCCAGGAACATTTTTCAGAATGAAAACTCTCTTTTGCATAGAATACCATGACCTCTATGAGTTTCACATTTAATCAAGAGGAGTCATTAAGGTGGGAACATCACTTCTCATAACTTATGCAACACATGAGAATATTCATTCAGTTCACTGGCTTGCTTGGCAGCCAGTATCCCAAGGCTGACTTAATCCCAACATACCTTGATGAATAATACTAAGAGATAAATAACCTTCTGGCACTCAATTCATTGAAATGACAGATTTTATGTTAATTTTATTTCTTAAAACTATGAATTATAATATGAGTTGATGAATGTATGTTTTCTCTTTTGGTTACCCAGGTAAAGTGATAGGAAGAAATGCAAGCATAAAGGCTGTTTGTATGAAATAGAAATGTATTTTAAAAGGTTAAACTATGTCCCAGGTTCTGATGGTAATATTCTGCCTTGTATTACTTGTTTCCTTTTGAATGGATACAAAAAGTATTCCCTGTTCATTTCTATTCATTTGTCTTATCTTTTCACTATTGCAGAAGTTCTTTGATTTAGAAAAAGAGAGCGCCTGCTCTACAAAAGAACAAAAGAACAATTCCTTTCCCAAGTTAAACCGAAATAAATACATGGTAACTGATGGAGCAGCTTACATTGGTAAGTGTCATAGGATTCGAGAGTTGAAACAAACTTAAGTAGTCTACAAAATGATTTCATGTACAATACCTAATTTTTTTTAATTTTAAACCCTTAACTTCTGTGTATTGACTTATAGGTGGAAGATTGGTAAGGGTAGGCAATGGGGGTCAAGTGCCTTGCCTAGGGTCACACAGCTGGGAAGTGTCTGAGGTCGGATTTGAACCTAGGACCTCCTGTCTCTAGGCCTGGCTCTCAATCCACTGAGCTACCCAGCTGCCCCCTACAATACCTAATTTGAGCCTCACAATATCCTCTTAAATAGCTAGTAAAAGTTTTATTTTTCCATTTTTACAACAAAGAAAATGCCACTTTTGTTACTGCCAATCACCCTTCTTCTTGATGCTCTCCTCTCTAGGATTTCATGACACTCCTCCCCCCTGTTTCTCTTTCTGCAGGTTTGACTATTCTTCAGTGTCTTTTTCTGAATCTTATGGTCAGGTCACACCACTAACCTTAGATATTGCCCAAGGCTATCTTATGCCCTCTATTCTTTTCCCTTTAAACTATTTCACTAGGTAATCTTACCAGGTTCCATGCATTCAACTATTATCTCTATACAGATGATTGTCAGATCTATTTTTCTAGCCCTAACTTCTTTCCCAAACTCCAGTCTTAAGTCACTGATTGAGTTGGACATTTCTAATTAGATATCTCCTATATATTTTAAATTCAAATGTCCAAAATTAAACTCATTATCCTTCCCCCAAACTGCACCCCATCTTCATCAATTCCCTATGACAAATAAAGGCACCAACATCCCCATATCCACCCAGGTTCATAATAATGAATAATGTCACATGTAAGGAACGTTGGAGGAGGCCAATGTCATTAGACTGCAGAGTATGTGGGTGGATACAACGGAAAAGAAGGGAAGGGCCAGGTTATGAAGAACTTTAAAAGCCAACCAGAGGAGAGCTTCCGGTTAAGATGGCGGCAGTGTAAGGAGCAGCTGCTCGATCTCTCCTGACCGAAGCATACAGAACACCTCAAGGGGAAATAAAAACGAGTCCAGAGGAACAAAGGAACCCCACAACAGGGCGCAGCATTGAAGGTACACAGAATTGGGGCATTTCCACCCTATAAAGGGGTGAAACAGCTCTCACTAAAACGCGAGAGGAAGAAGCCCCTCCCCCACCCCCCACACCGCACATCTCGCACAACGCCAATGCACAAGTGTGAAAACAGGACTGAGGCAACCAGATAATCACTGGTAGCCCCGGGGCTTGTACCTGTGTGCTACAAGACGAGGGACCCCAAATGGCTGGGGGCACACGCTGACTTTCCCTGAGCGTCCACATGGATGAAGGCACTGTCTAGGGCCAGGACAAAGGCCCCTAAAACACGGCCTTTCCCAAGCTCTGAAGGCATCGCCTCAGGTGCGAATAAAGATCTCCAGCCCACGGACTTTCACTACCTTCTGAGGGGGTGAAGGCAGGGCCCTAAGAGCATCTGAGCAGGCAAAGGCAGCACCCTAGGCTTGAATAATGATCTCCAGCCCAGGCTTGGACCTCCAGTGAGGACCCTGTGCAGACCCAGCACGGCAGTGGAAGCAGCCCCAAAGACTGCTGAAGGAACCTCTGGCAGAGGGGCAGACCGGGAACTACCAGCAGACCTGACCCCGAGGACAAGGAGACCAGAGCCCCTGGGAGCTTGCAAGGCGCAGGCAGACCCTGAGTGCAAAGACAAAGCTGAAAAGGGGCGGGGCCAACAATGGCCAGCAATAAGGAAGTCCAGAAGAAAAAGACTATCAAGAGAAACTCTGGAACACTCGACAACTTCTACACAGAGAAAATCCAGACAACAGAGGAGGGAAAACAAAAATCCAAACCTCCCCAAAAAAATGAAAGCTGGTCACAAGCTATGGAAGAGTTTAAAAATGAAATGCTGAGGAAGATGGAAGAAATCTGGCAAGAAAATAACAGTTTAAAAGGCAGAATTTCGCATTTGGAAAGTGAGACAAGACAACTGAAGACCAAAATGACCAGATTGAAAAGGAAAACCAAAAAATTATAGCCGAAAACCAAAACATTAAAGCCGAAAACCAGTCCTTAAAGGCTAGAATCGAACATTTAGAAACCAATGATCTCTCAAGACAACAAGAACAAATAAAACAAAGTCATAAGACTGATAAAATAGAAGGAAACATGAAATATCTCAATGAGAGAGTGACAGACCAAGAAAACCGGTCTAGAAGAGACAACTTGAGAATCTTTGGTCTTCCAGAAAAGGCAGAAATTAATAGAAACTTGGACTCCATACTTAAAGAAATTATTCAGCAAAATTGCCCTGAAGTTCTACAACAAGAGGGCAATACAGACATTGAAAGGATCCATAGATCACCCTCTACACTGGACCCAGAAAAGAAAACACCCAGAAATATAATAGCGAAATTGAAGAGCTTTCAAGTTAAAGAAAAAATCTTACAAGAAGCCAGAAAGAGACAATTCAAATATCAAGGAGCACCAAT
>NC_058133.1:143474605-143522185 GCF_016433145.1 Gracilinanus agilis
AAAATATTTATAGCTGCGCTTTTTGTAGTGGCAAAAAACTGGAAAATGAGGGGATGTCCTTCAATTGGGGAATGGCTGAACAAATTGTGGTATATGCGGGTGATGGAATACTATTGTGCTAAAAGGAATAATAAACTGGAGGAATTCCATGCAAATTGGAGAGACCTCCAGGAAGTGATGCAGAGCGAAAGGAGCAGAGCCAGAAGAACATTGTACACAGAGACTGATATACTATGGTAAAATCAAATGTAATGGGCTCCTGTACCAGCAGCACTGAAATGACACAAGACAGCTCTGAGGGATTTATGGTAAAGATGCTACCCACATTCAGAGGAAGGACTGCAGGAGAGGAAACATATAAGATAAACAATTGCTTGAATGCATGGGCTGAGGCGGACATGAATGGGAAATAGACCCTGAACAAGGACACATGTTACAACCAGTGAAAATGTGCGTTGGCCATGGGTGGGGGGAGAGCGGGGGGTGAAGGGGAAAGTATGGGCATAAAGTATGTAAACAGATTAAAAACAAATATTAATAAATGTCTAATAAAAAAAAGCCAACCAGAGGGCAGCTTAGTAACATACTCTATTCTGCTGTTTTTTCCAGGTTCATAACCCAGATATCCACAACTCCTTATTCCTTCTCACATCCCATATAAAATCGCTTGCCCAGTCCCATTGTTTTTACCTCCTTTGTTTCTGCCTCCATTTCTTCCTAAGATATTGCTACCAACTAGGTAAAGATTCTCATCTCACGCCTAAACAACTATAAAAGCTTGTCTCTCATTCTCAAGTCTCTCCCCACCCTAATCCATTTTCCAGTCAGTTGTCAAATTCATCTTCCTGAGACTGATTATCTCACTACATTTAATAAACTCCGGTGGCTCCCAATTACGTTCAGGATCAAATACAAAATCTTCTGTTTGACTTTTTTTCTAAAAGCCTTTACTGTCTTAGTATCAGTTCTAAGACAGAAGAACAAGAACTTGCCCAGAGTCACTCAACTAGACCAGATCAACTCCTGGCATGATGTTCTTTCCACTGTGCTATCTACCATGTCTGAAAACAGACAAACATTGAATCAGGGAATTGGAAAAAAGCTTCCTTTTCCTTGGAATTTCCCTCAGTCTTTGAGAAGGTAGATACATCTGATAGCATCAGGAAAAATCAAACTATTGCCAAAGCCTGTTGATATTTTACCTCTGTGACTTCTCTCAAATGTACCTCTTCTCACTTCTGACTTTGCCACCAACACTCTATTGCAGGTCCTCATCACCTCACATCTTGATTGCTACAATAGCTGCTGATGGGTCTGCCTGCCTCAAGTCACCCCAACTCATACTCTAGAAAGATTTTCCTAAAACACACACTCCACCACCTTTGATAATGGTGCCCCCAAGGTCAGATACAAAAAATTAAATCCCTTCATAACTCAAACCTGTCCTATCTTTCTATTCTCCTTATACTTCACACCAATATATATGATCTAGTGAAACTGACTCCCTGACTATTCACAAACAAGGTGCTCCATCTCTCAGCTTTTGGCATTTTCTCTGGCTGCCCTTCATGTATGGAATGGCCTCCCATATCCACTCATTACATTTAATTCCCAACTATAAAATCTTTAATACTTTAAAACCATGCCTGAAACTAATAAGCTCACTAATTGTATTTTGAATGACTAAGTCTCTTGCTCTGAGATTCTGGTAGGACCAGAGTCCATCCTCAGTCTCTCCCTTCTGTGTCACAGTTCTGTCTTACTTTCTCTTTCTCCTTTCACCTGTTGAGTTGTAAGTTCTTGTCAGCTCAATTCCTGATGTCTTTATGCTTTCCTTTTCACTGCAGGACTCTCAAAATCTCTCAGCAATGATGAACTAATTTTGCATTTAAGCAATCTCCTAATGGTGGGACCAAACCCTATCAGCCAATCAGAATAGTATTCCTATTGCACTAATTGACATGCCATTGATTTATGGAAATATACAAGCATTTCTTATACTTATCTCTGATTGATTAAATCAAGAAGTAGTTTTTGAAACAAAGATAATTACTTTTAAGTGGGGGAGGATGAGGTAATAATCAATGAACCCCAACCTTACAGTCAGAAGACCTGGGGTCTAGTCCTGGATAAGTCTCTAATCAGTTGAAGATCTTGGGTAAGTCTCTTATCTTTGCAAAGCCAGACTTTCCTCATTTCTAAAGTAAGAACACCACTGGCTACTATATCAGTCTCATATTTTTTTAATGAAGTTTTTGTGAAGATTATGTGAAGTCATAAAAATATGAAAATATTCAATAGAGTTGCAAACACTAAGAAAACATAGAGTATTAATATTTATTATGCCCTAACCCCAACTTTAAGAAGAACAAGAAAAACATTTTTCCCTCTAATTTGAAATAGCTGCAAACGCTACATCTGCAAAAAGGAAAGACTTAAAAGTCTAAAGAATATTAGTTTGTTTCAGAGCTAGGATTTTGGTGCTGTTATTTTTTTCAATAATAGCAAAATGTTGGGATACATGCTATACTATTTCCATATAACTGTAATGAATAATGGAATGTGATCTAATTCCATTGGAAGACAGGAATGTTATTTCATCCTTGTTGTTTCTCTTAGTAACCCTAAGTGGATTACTTTTGTTCACTAACATATGGACACTGAGGTCAGACTTTTTCCTACTTGTGTTTTATTGAGATGTAGTCAAATGTAAAATGTGATTAGTAAGTAACAATGCTTAAGATTTCTTTCCTGCCTTTTAAGCAAGGCAAGATTTTTATTTTTATTATTTTTTAAACCCTTACCTTCTGTCTTATACACAGTATTGGCTCCAAGGCAAAAGAGTGGTAAGGGCTGGGCAGTAGGGGTCAAGTGATTTGCCCAGGGTCACACAGCCAGGGAATGTCTGAGGCCAGATTTGAACCTAGGACCTCCTGTCTCTAGGCCTGGCTCTGAATCCACTGAACCACCCAGCTGCACCTAAGGCAAGATTTTTAATGTCTTGATACTCAGAATTCATAAAGAGTTTTATACTTTTTTTTGACCATGTATGTGGACAGAGAGGAAAACTGCATAGTGGATAGAGGGCTGGCATTAGAGCTGAGAAAACCTTGGTTTATATTTCACTTATGGCATATACTGGGCCCGAAAGGAAGTTCCTTAATATCTCAGTACTCCGAGAAACTCTCTAAATGAGTACTTTGCAGAGAAAGTGCTGACATGCATTGAAAAAGGGAGTTTCCACCTTGGAGCTCCTAATATTATTCTGCCTACTAGACAAGTTCTACAGTTACCCAAAGCACATGAGAGTTAAGTGACTTGGCCAAGGTAACATACTGTAGTGGTAATATCAGAAATAGGATTCCAACCTACTGCTTCCTAACTTTAACAGTTCCCTAAAGACTAAACTATGCTGCCTTCACAATATCCATGAATAACTACTTCCATATTATTAATTTATAAAAGTAATAATAATAGATGCCATCCAAACACAGGGAATATTTTTCCCTGTTGTAGTATAATAATCTGCTGCATTTTAAACATCTTATGGGGCAGTGAGGTGTTGTAACGGATAGAGCCATGGAGTCATCCTCAGAAACTTACTAGCTGTGTGACCCTGGGCAAGTCACTTAAACATGTTTGCCTTAGTTTCCTCATCTGTAAAATGATCTTGAGAAGGAAATGGCCAACCATTCCAATATTTTTGCCAAGAAATGGGATCACAAAGAGTCAGATACAACTGAAATGACTTAACAAGAAACATATGCTCTAATCATAGCTATTAAAAGAGGACTTGTCATAAAATCAAGTTGAGTCACTTTAGAAGATATAAACAGGTAATCTTGTTTAAGCAAATTAATAAAAACCCAATTTTATGCAAAATATTATTCACTTTCCAAAAAGATTCACAGCATCTGACTGTCCCTAGTACAGCTAAAATATGATTTGATTTCCACATCACTTTTCAGAGACACATCTATTCCATCAAGTTAGTGCAGCTGCATTGTAGGAGGACTTAAAGGGTATCAGAAGGAAAGGGTTGTTGATGTTTTAAATAATTAACAGCTTGGCCCAGAAATCTTTTTTTTTAATCTTCAGTCAGGCATTTGCTGGAAAAGGTCATACTTAGAATACTGAGTAAAGCTGCTTGGAAAAATCCATTTGAAGCCTTATCACAGAAATACAGCTATACAAAGCTTTCACACCAAGGACATCCTCAAGCCTATGTATTCGCTAGTTCTTAAATTCTCCAAAGTATAATTGGGACATGTTATTTCCTGGAAGAATGGGTAGTGGAGATTATTAGAGACGGCCAACTTGCTTCGAAAGTTCTGGGACAGGGGTGGAAGCTACCAGCAGGGTGCTAAATTAATCAAGAGAATCAATAAGTCACAAAAAGGGCCCATTTTCCACATTCCCTAAGTGAGCTAACTTGGGCCCCCTTTGTTACTCCTTTGGGCAGACTGGCAGGGAGGGCCACAGCAAACATTTAGACTGACTTGTGGTTTAGTGAGGCTCAAAACCGGAGACTTCAAGATGTATTTTGGAAGCTGAGGAGGAGATCTGCAGCTGGGTGAAATTACATCCCAATTAGAAAACACTGAGGTCCTGTATGTTAGTTTGGAAGTTAAATTATATGTTTGGGAGGACAAAGCAGAATAAAAGCCAGTACTGTGTTTGGGAATCCAACTGTAAGTCTTGTGAAAGCTGCACAGAGCCATAATTTACAGAGAATGATTTAATTCAACCTTTAGAAAAATTGGCAAAGTTACTTAGAATTCCTTGGATCCTTCAATAAGGTATAAAAGGGTGAAAAAAACCTTATTTTATTCTTTTTCCACTTTCTCAGAATGGGATCCAAATTTATATCCCACAAACAAGGTCATTCATTTGACATTTACTTATTAAAATTAAATAAATTTACTTATTTACTATCAGAAAAGCACCATGCTATCGGCTTAGCAAGACTCAAAGAGAATTTTTTTAGATCTTTGCTTTTTTGAAGCCTATAATCATCGTGGTGTTATGCCAAATAGGCAAATATGAACACTATTTATACAATAATGATACAAAAGTAGAATTTTGTTGTTCAATCATGTGTGCCTCTTTGTGATCCCACTTGGGGTTTTCTTGGCAAAGATAACTGAAGTGGTTTGCCATTCCCTTCTCCAACCCATTTTACAGATGAGGAAACTGAAGCAAAGTTGAGTGACTTACTTAGGATCACACAGCTAAAATATATCGGTCAGATTTGAACCCAGAAAGATGATGAGTCTTCCTGACTCTAGATTCCAGCAGTCTATTCACTGCACCAAGCTGCCCTAAAAATAGAATAACATAATAGATATGAAGTTATTAAATATATAAATATTTGATATTTTAATAAAAGTATTTGATAAAATTTAATCACGTAGAATAAAATTCTGCTAGATATGAATGTGGGTTCATGTGAACATGAATGGTACAAAATGTTATTCAAGTTTAGAGGAAGGAAAAATTAAGCTCATTTCCAGCTGAGTGAGGTTGAATCTATGAGAGTTTCATGAAAGAGATTCCTTTGAACTGGGCCTTAGGGTAGATTAGACATCAATAAGCATAAAGACTGGTAGTTAAGGCTGGTGTTCTAGGTGTATAATTGGAAAATCTTGAACCCTTGGACTTCATCTCCCAGCATCCCTTTCCTCCTTCATCTCCACCTTGTGTGCTTACGTTGTTTGTATATAGTTGTGTGTAACTCCGCCTCTCACTCTCTTTTTCCATGTGCGTGGCTGAGTGAGCTCCCTTTTTACTTTCCTCTTGCTTCAAGTTATTATTAATAAATTTGTTAAATATAATACTTGGAGTATTTGGATATTAATTTTAAATCCAACAATGCCCAGACAGTGTCAAGAGACAAGAATAAACATATGAGTGAATAATCTAGCTGTTCTAAATGTTCTAATTCCTACCTTTTTCCATGGTGCAGCACTGTGATTTTCTTTGCCCAGGATGGGGTGATTTTGAGGTCCATAGTGAAGTGCTAACACTAATACTGACCTAAAGGGAAATTATTCATGTCTTCCCAGAAATACATATAAGCACTCTGGAAAGGCAGCAAAAAACATTTGATGCTTGTTTATTTCTCCTGACAGTGGGAGATTCTACCCAGTGCCAATTTCCTTAGTTTCACTAAATCTTATATTCTTAACATCCAAGTTCAGTGCCTAGATTGTTTTACTTGGCTTGTCAGATCATAGAGCAAGGAAGGACTTGAAAGCTCATCCAGTTTAACCCTCTTATTTTATGGTTTACTACACAATTTTAGTGACTTCCCCAAGGTCACCTAGACTGAAAGCAGCAGTGCAGGATTTGAACCCAAGAACTCTGGCAGCAAATTCAATGTTCTTTCCATTAGAAATTAGAAATTCTACTCAGATGGACTATAAGTGTATATAAAATCAAACTCTATAATGACCTGAAAAAGTAGATCTTGTGGGGCTCTGTAGGCTCTAAACTCTAAATCTTATAAGAATATCTCTCCAATCAGAGGGTACTTCTTCCTCTTTCTGTATGTGAGAGGTAGAAGAGAGACAGACCCAAAGACAGACACAAAGAGAGTCTCAGAAATATATTCTGTCTGTCAGAAGGCAAGGCCTCTTGGCTTGGGGCTTTCTTAAGAGAAACTGGGGAGTCCTGGGCAGGAAATTTGAAGCATACAGTGCTAGTTGTGTCTGAGGGCGCTCCATTCATCCCAGGTCAGTCCCTTCAGGTAGGTGACAAGTCTGAGTATGACTCAGAAGACTTCTTGCCAGTGTGAGCATGACCTTGAAAGCACTCCCTCGAATAGAGCAGATCTCTGAGTGTCCCAGGAAGACTACCTACAAAAAAGGGACCTGAGGACACCCCCAGCCTGTAGGAACCATCTTGACTTGCAGCGGGGCTTAGAGACTGCTTTCACATCAATTGACCCGTACTAGATCACCTTCTTCAGCAATAAAATGGCATTAGCTAGTTTTGCATCACCAGCAGATTTCTGCTGCCAACAGTCATGATACTCTCATTATTATCCTGCTTGAGGTGAATTCACAGAGATCCTTTCTTCCTTCTCCTAATCTTGACAGGGGTCTGAATATCTTCAGCCCCTGCTTGCCTCTGGTACAAACTTAATTAGCCTCATCTGAGCAATCCACCAAACCATACTGCTTTCTTGACCACCCTAATTTGCCCCAGCAACAACATTAATAACCCAGAAAGAGATCATCAGCAACATGAAAGCATCCCTGATGCTTTTTTTTTTTCAAATAAATCCCCCAGAACTCAACGGGAAAGGGTTGCTTGCTGACAACGGCACACCTCAGGTGCTTCTACCAATAGCCAGTGTATTTTTACTCATTTGGTCCCACAGTCTGCTAATAGGCATGGAAAGGAACTTTTCATTTATGCATAATTTATATTCTACTTCTGGGAATAATGATAATATTTTCATCAGGAAAACAATGTTGTTAAAGGAAGCAGTGTTTCTTGGGAGTACCTTATAACCCAAAGAGAGAAACAGTTGGATGAACTGAAAGGCAAAAGAAATAAGAGCATCTGTTATGGCAGCCTTTTCTAGCCCCCTTCACTTGATTGTTGGACCATTCCAAAGATGAATGCAAAGTACCCCAGAATATAAAATGTAGAACAAAAGCACTGAATGAATATTACTCTGTTTACTGTACATTCTGTATATGGCAGACTTCAAAGAAACTGACCTAGAAGAGTTCACTCATGTGTTAGCCATGGATAGACTTTGTGGAATCTTTATTTAGAGATTTTTTTAAATCTCTTTTCACTAGCCTGGAATATTCAAGTCATTAAGGCTCTTTTCCCAACTCTTAAGTAGCTATATTTATATAAATAATGAATACCTGTGAGATAGGCCAAAGTCTTTGTGTCTTGGAATACACAAGTAAGGGAATTCCATCTCAAAGCCTTGAATAAGAAGAGTCAAATATTCTAATGCTGAATTTAATTACTTCTATCTTAGCCATCATCATGACTCCCAAGCTATAGATTCTGAATTATTAAAACTATTAGGAATATCATAATTTATGGGAGAAACTTCATCTCCTTCTTTACATAAGAGAGGGCCAAAAAGTTCCATCTTTGGATTATTGCTTTCTCTATGGACCTTCTTCCTAGTTCTTGGCACTTATAGTAGAGCAATCATCAATGACCTGAAGTTATAAGCTCTGTAGGTCTAACAGAACATGACATAAGCTGGAGATGCTAAGAGGCAAAGTCAACAGAAGTCTTCCTATACTTTGCCATAAAAGTGAAAGCCAGATGCCTACACTTCCAAATTTCATCTCAATAAATTTGACTTCAGGTAAATGTTGTACGCATGAGCTGCCTCATTTTTCTCATGGATAGCATAAAATCACACATTTAGAAAGTATTTGCCATTAAATGATAGATGAAAACTTTGTGAATCCCTAGCCACCACTCCATCAATTTACCCTCTTCATCAAAACAAAAAATACATCTATGTAAAGTTAAGAAAAGATATGCCTACAAAAACATTTGTAAGAAAACAATAAAAACATTTTAGTAATATAATTTTGTTTTGTTTGTGAATTGTACCTCTGCATGATAATAATGATTAATTCAATAACCCTGATTCCTTAGGCTTTAATGAGAATCACTTAAGAGACTGAGGATATTTAGCTTGGAGAAGAGAACACAGAATAGGGAAGCATGATTGATAGCTTCCAATATCAGAAGGGCTATCATATGAAAGATGGTTTTAATTTATTCTATGAGGCTCCACAGAGCAGAACTAGCACCATGGGTAAGATTTACAAGGAAAGAGATTTTGGCTCAACATAAGAAGAAAGTTTCTAACAATATTAGAACAGATTAACCTACCATTTAAATGCTGAAGCAGATACTGGCTGGCTATCTACGAAGGATGTTACAGAAATGTATCAAGAGACCTGGATTTCTAGTCCCAGTTCTGCCACTAAATAGCTCTATGATCTTGAACAAGTCATTACATTTTTTCTGAACTTTTGTTTCTTCATTTATAAAACAAGGAGTTTGAACCTGATGATCTCTAAAGCTCCAACTCTAAAATTCTGTAGCTTACTACACTGGGTAGAATTTGACTAGTTGGCCTCCAAGGTCCTCTCTCTAACATTCCATCCTTCTAGTTGTGGGATCTGGGGGTGCAATCTAATAATAAAAATGTTGACGATAATACCTCAAGTTTATGTAGTCCATTAAAGGCTGCAAAGAGATTTGCAAATATTATTTCATTTGAAAGTCACAATAATCCTGTTTGAGATAAGTGGTATTTTCCCCATTTTTCTGATAAAGAAACAGGCTTGGAGAGGATGTAATTTATTCAGGATCATCCAGCTAATTCATGAATTGAGGGCCAGAAGATCTTAAATGCCAAAAGTCATCTATCCCTACCTACTCATTTTACATATGCAGAAACTGAGTCTAAGCAACTTCTTCAGGATCCCATAGCTAACATAAGTGTCTAAGAAAGGCAGGATCCAAGACTGTCAAGAGTGAGAAATCTCTCCTCCAGAATCCAAGATGGGTGTCAGGCTAGAATTAGATAAATTAATCACCTTCAATAATCTCTAGCATAGGGCTCCAACTCTGAAGAATTTGGACCAACAGCTTCCATCCCTAATTATTCACATAAGGGAGAAAAGCCCTTAGCTTCTCCCTATCAAGTTTGACCTCTTCTCATCAAATGTTGGTTATCCAAAAAACCAACATGAATAACTAGTAACCCCCATTGTTAAAGAAGAGAATAGACAGAAATTCAGTAACTTATACAAATTAGAATATACTACAAAAGATAAAGGAATTAATAGACTTCAGCTGGGACTGAGATAAGATCTTAACTCAAAGCAGGAGAGAATGATTTCACCAAGGGAGAGTCTACTTTCAGCAGTACAGAACCTGGAGGTCAAGAGAGATGATGGAGAGTAGTTTCCACTGTATGTCCACAACATCTACCATTCAAAGTATGCACCTCTGCTCTTTCTTGACTTGGCTTTCTCAAGGTCATTTCTCAAAGTATCTGTTCAAGCATCTGAAATGAATATCTCCTCCACTCACACATCACAGCTCAGCATTTTCTCAGCCATCAGGAGTCACATCTCTTTACAAGTAAATATCACAGGTCACAAAGCTGTCCTTCAGGAACAACAACAACAACAAAAAAACATGGCAGGGTGGGGTGAAAATAGAGTTATATAGCAAAAGATAGAGTTGAGGACCTTGAAATTATGCACTGTCCTTCAGCACCCATCAGTTCCTTTTTCAAAAAGATGCCGCAGAGAAGTCTGGCACATCTATTGATTGGTGCCATCTGCTAGCCAAAAAGGGTTGCAAGTGCAGATACTTATAGTGAGTGATATTTAGGAGGAAAGGAAAGATGACTAACTCAGTTTGTTTTCATCTGAATGAATCTCGTTTTTAATGAAAATATTCTTGTCTTCTAAACAATCACTAAATTACCTCCTCCATCATATTAATTCTCTATTTAAAATGGTTTAGGGCTGTCATGGATGAAACAAATAAAGGTCACAATAAAGAGGTTTCTTGAAATGGTTTTTTCTGATGTGAAAAAAAGAAGCAATGTATATGGAACTTTCTGGTCTACTTTTAAATAGAGATAAAGATAACCATAACAAAAAAGTAGACCATTCCAAGGGCAGCCCTTGCTGTTCCTCTAGGCTCCAGGTATGAAAAGTGAGATATTGGAGGTTGGAACCCTTTGCTTCCAAAAGTGTCACCCACTCACACCTTCACAAGAAGGCTAAATAGTGCCTACAGATGAATCTGAGCTCTCTCCAGGATCAATTCTAGCTCTTTTATTTTTCACTATTTCCTTGAGTTCTATCCAGGTGACCAAGACCTATGGATGGCCATTCAGCTTCCAGAGCAAAAACAAGCTGACCCTGGTGTCAGGGAAATGATTCATATCCCTGGGCTAAGAGACACAGTATCTAGTTAGGAGAAGACTTTTTTCCCCTCCGGACAATGACTTACATTTATTTATATGTGTACATATGGAGCAATGTGTCATCTTTTTGAGAAGGTATTAATTGTTCACAGGAATTTTAAGTTTATTCCTATATATTTTAGATGTTGCTGTATTTAGTGCATCTTGTGAATGTCAATAAGAAATAACATTTACAAAAAGAACAGCAGATGACTTGTTTTGAGTTTCAAGTTGAGCAAAACTGATGAGAAAATGCCAAAATAATATGCAAATATTAATATGCCATATGTAAGGGCTCTCAGAATATTTTTTCTTTCACCAGAATTGTCGATGCAAGCCTCTCTCTGCTACTGTTCCTATTTATTTGGCCGGGGGGGGGGGGTTGTAATGTGATATTTTAGTACCTTTGCAATAGACCTCCAGTGGATGTGAATTTTTCATCATGAAGTCCTTTCTCTCTTTGTTTGCAGGGAATTTTGATTGGGTAGGAAATGATTTTACCCAGAATGCTGGCACAGGCCTCGTAATCAACCAGGCAGATGCAGAAAACAGCACAAGTATCATCAGGCAACTGAAAGGGGTGTTTGAAAGGGACTGGTATTCACCCTACGCCAAAAACTTACAACCAACTAAACAGCCAAACTGCTCCAGTCACAAACTTAACAAATTGGCAACAAACAAGACTGCTGTGGCATATAATACAAGTGAGAATGACCTCTTGAGTGTACAACATGAATGAAGACACCCAGCAGGATGGACAGATGAACATTTCCTATCTACTAATAAGAAACTAAGGGAGGTGGGGAAGCCAAAAAGAAGTCATCTTTTTTAAGGAAAAAGCACACATCAAAAATGTTCTCTGAACTGCATACAATAATATCTATATAACTATATTATAGCTCTATAATCAACGACTTAAGACTTTTATATTTGTTACTTCTGACAATGAATGTCATTTCTGCTTAGAGGTTAGTTTTCAAGTTTTACATTTCAATTTAAAGACTTCAGTTCTCTTCCTGTTTCCTTGCCTGGTTATACCACAAGATTTGAGGGGAAATGAAGGTGAGCTCTGTGATGCCACTTCAAGATCTGATGACTTTACAGAGGAAGGTGTGTATTTCACCTTGGAAAGGATACCAGTAGGAGCATAGAAAGCACTCTCCGTTCCTAGACCACCACATCATCCTGCAAGCATTATTGGCTAACATTTATATGCCATCTTCCAAAACTATACGTAAAAAAATTCCATTTGGTTTTTTCTCTCAGTTCCTTCTAATAGCATAAATTTTATATTCTCTTCACCCCTTATAAAATGTTCTTGTCCTAAGGAATCCCTCCAAATTCTATTATGTTCTTTCTCTACAACATTAATTCTGAATACAGTATCTTTTGCAAATGCCTTATTCCTCTGAATGACTATACAAAGGAAATGAAAGTCTTCAATTTTCACTTTTCCAAGTATGCTTTTCTACTAAATTGGTATTTTTGAACTGCAACCTGCATTCTATTGTGCATTTTTGCCTGCTCCAAAAGTCAGGTGGATTCCCAATTTGGAAAAATAATAATCACTACTAATTCCCAACAAAGTTAGGTAAAGCCAGATTTGGTTTAGGTTTGTTGGGTTTGGATTTAGGGGGGACTAGGAATTTTTATTTTATGTTTGTAAAGAATTTGACATTATGAAGGAAAGACCTTTGTGGAACAATGGTTTTAGATTGCTTTGAATCATTATTTTGCTTTTGAGTGTAATTCAGCAAAAATTTGTAGGACTCTTCCTCTATAGTCACTTAAGATGCCAAATGCTTTTCAGAGAAATGCAATTTTAAATTTAAAACTGTGCTTTCCATATTTTACTAATCAGCTGGTTTACTAATGCTGATTAGGCTTGTTGTTCTATACTCTCGTGTGTCATTATTTTATAAATATACAATATAGACCCATAAATATATTAATAGAGGCTGTTGTCATACGAGAGAGGCATGGTCTAGTCTGAGCACATAGTTGGCAGCCAGGACGAAAGAGTCTCGGATCTTCTCCTGGTTCCCTCTATAGCTAGAGACAAGACACATCACCCCTTTGCCTCCAGTTTCTATTGGTAATGTAGGGACAGTAATACCCACCTACCTCACAGGGATGTTGTGAGGTTTAGGAAATATTTACAAAGTGTTTTGAAATCAAAAGAGCCTATATAAATGCTAAGCATTATTACATATAATCTTCTTTCTTGAAATCAACTTGGTGATATCCTAATATAATAAATACTAAGTTCTTCCTGAGGAACTGATGGAGGAACAAAACATGTGTCTTCGAAGTTACAGATTTGGATGAAAATCTCATGGAGACATAAGAACCCTAACGGAAGTCTGTGTTATCAATGATGCTAAGAAAACATTTGAGTGGAACATTTTGGTGTGCCATTTTTGTACTGGTGTATAGTAACATCAACATGGAACACTGTGCTGGTCATTGCTTTTGAAACCAGCAAATCAATTTGTTTTCAGAACAAGAGAAAGCATTCTCTCCGACCGTGCTGCTTTTTCAACACTTGGTTCTTACCATACCAGAAGAAACAGAAATGTGCATCAATTCCATCAGATGGATCCTGGTATTAAAGAACGACTGGTTATTTGACTCACCATTGTAGAACTTTCCAGATGATTTCAAACAATGCTTGGTTGGACATGTCAACCAATTAGAAAATGGTGCATGTACTAGAATTGTATTTTTTTAAAGGATACTGTACTTTTGTGAAAGAATTTGATTTTTTAAAAGGTCTGTGGGTTTTAAAGACATTCTTTTATCACTAATGGCCAGCCTGTCTAGTCTGAATATTTTACACAGATTCCATTTATTGTAGGGTGCTACATGGAGAGCTTTGATGTAATGCGGGGATCAATAACCATTCCACTAAAGTGCAGTAAATTTTGGTAAGTTAGCTTTGATAAAAATAAAATGGGGGAGGGGTGGGGATGAAGAATACCCTTGAACTAAATAGAGCAAGCCTGAGTTTAGATCTGCAAAGGACAGCTCTAAAGGGAGAAGGGAACAGCTGGTTCCACTGGGACAGCACTGTTTTAGCTTTAGAGGGAGAGGTGAGAAACACCACACAAACTCTCTTGGAATAGCTACAGTGAAGAGACAGGTTGGAAATGGCAGGGGGTGGATGAGAAGAGGAGAAAGTACAGCTAAGCTTTGTACATGTGAGGGGAGACATTGTGCTGGCTGGGGATTACAACTTACCTCCCTACCCTGCCCAGGTGGAACCATTATATCCAGATTGCGCACAGAATCTGCTGCTTCTGCCCATGCACCAACAGCAATATTTCTACCCTAGTAACCCCGTGAAATATGGTGCAGAGACTTACCAGCCTGAGCATATTTGGCAATGGCAGATTGGTCAAGAAATGCTTCAAGACAACATTGACATTATTCAACTTCTCAGAAGAATGCTCTTGGGCAGCAATAGGCAGAAACATTACTATTCAGAAGGCATTATGCTCTGTAGCATTTTGATTTGTTTTTCTATTTTGAGTGGGGAAGGGGGTTTCATCACTTCCCTGTGAAATGGCTTATCTCCTTTTTGGCTATGAAGCTATTTATGCTTACAAATTCAAAAGATTCTACTTCCATCAGAAGAAGGCTGGAAGAAATTGTTTTATTCTCTAAACTCTCCCCAAACACTACAAGAATTTTCAAGAAGCCATCATCATACTTCCAATATGAGTAGTTTTGTTGACCCCAGAGATGATTCTCCCAAGTAAACAAAAGTGAAATATGGTTATTATTTGAGAATATATGATAGACCTGCGTGCTGCAAACATTGACTAGTGCCTTATTCATTCTCAAGCATTGAGTTCAAATAATGGTTACATGGGCAATTATTCAGTTCAATTTGATATCACTTATTGAGAAGATAAAGATTGAGAACCTTTCTGTTACAGCCTTGCAGATAAATACCCCAAAGTTTATGATCCCTCTTATTCTTTCAACCAGTCTACCCTTCTCTCAAGCTGTACTTCCCTCATTACACAATCAAATTCAAGCATCTATATATATTTTTGTTACCACTGGTGTGTCATGCACTAATTAGGCCCTGAAAAATAAGCATTTGAAAGGTTAATTTAGTCATAAATCAGTGGCTTTAAAACTCCTAAATATCATACCATCATTCTTTTCTAATGTTCATGATTCATAGACTCTTGAGGGTTGGAAGGATCTTAAAAAATCTAACCCCTACTTGACGTATGAATCCCATCTATAACATCTCTGTCAAGTAGTCACCCAGCCTCAGCCTGAACATCTCCAGCGAGGTGGATCTTAAAACTCCATGCCTTGCTGTAGAGCTTATTCCTGAATGTGATGGAATAAACACACATTAAAATTGTCTACCAAGACATCACTGTATCTCAAGGAACATGTAGAAAGGTGTTACATGGAATTCTGCGGTTCAGTGTGTCACAATGTTGATATCTTATGACTAACAACAGAAGAGATTGAGTAAGAACTCCCAAATACACAGCTTTGAGAGCTAAGAAAATATTCCCAATCTGTGTAGTATTATCCCCATCTCATTGGTGATGGAGCATTTTCCAACAAGGCTGTATCTATAATCCAGATAGCTTTATCTAGATTTCTACATGTAGATATAGATCATTTTCATCTTGGGTTGGAGCGAGATGAGTTCAAATCTTTTAAAATCTAGCCTTTTTAACTTCTTGTTAATGCAATTACTGGGTTATTTTTTTAAGTGCCTCGTTGAGCCCTATAGACTGAACGATACTCATTTTCCACCAACCTCCAGTTGTAGTCAAGTAAATCAATTGAAACATAAGACTGTACAAGACATTGTTTTGCTCTAAGAATACTAACGAAATTTGAGGCCCAGAAAACATTAGTACATAAGAACCGCTAAACTGGGCCAAAATGAAGGTTCATCCAGCCCAATAATTCTGTGTCAGAATTTGTAATTTCTGTATGTGTCATTCATACTTCATTACATTTGAAAGGGATGTTGCTTTGTTGTTGGTTTTGAATCTGGTATGTGATTTCATCTGAGTGGAGGACCCCAAGTATGAAAACTCTTTCCATTGATACAAATCAGTCAATTATCTATAACAGTAATGATAATTTGTATATTAACTTTAGAGAATAGTGTAGTAAGAATGAGAGCTTAAGTGATTCATCCATGGTCACACGGCTAGCATCTCTCAGAGGCAGGACTTGAATCCAGATCTTCCTTGACTTCAAAGTCAGCCCTCTGCCTACTATACCATGATGCCTCTTTTCCTAAGTTTGCCAGTCCAAAAATTCATTCTACGATATTTGATGCTTCTTTAAAAAACCTGCCCGAATTCTAATTAGAACCAGCTTTTACTCTGTCAAGAGCAATGTTTGTTGTTGGTTGTTCAAACGAGTCCCCTAAAAGAGTCCCATGTATTCCCAGTAAATGTTTCATTCACTTTATCTATACACCTTATTCCTAATGCCAGCCTTTTGGAGAGGATATACTTTATCTTCAGCCTTCTGGGAAGTAAAATTAATCTGAATTCCCTTTAACTGTAGACAGGCTGAATACATTTTTTTTTTGGTTCTTTTTCCTCCATGTAATATAAATTTGCTTCCTTTCCTAAATGGGAGCTATTACTCCTTTCCTGCTCTATTTTGATAACCAAATTGCTGTTTGCCACTCCTGCTTTATCCATTTAAAATTGCTGAAAGGCTTAAATAAACCTTGGACTCAGATGCAGCTTGCAGCCTGGCCTTCCCATTTGGAAGAATTCATATCTTCAGCTGAACTGCAATCCTGGCTTTATGTCACAGTGTAGTTTCTTGAGCCGTAAAAACTGTATTTTCTTCATTTTATGTGGACCATGAGCAGTACTGCAGGTCCAGAATTTTTTGAGATGACTCTTGTTACGTAAGTAACTTTCGATACCTGGGTGAAAAGAAGTATGAATTTTGATAAGCTGGATGGGTATTTGTTTTTGCTATGCTAACAACTTTCTATTCTGTTATAAATATATTACATTTGTAAATGCATCTTAATTATACTGATGGAATAATATATCTCAGCCTATGTAGGGACATGAAACTAATCCTTCATTTCATAAATAAGTTGGCACAATAAAGGCTGGGTTTGGGAAATGGTTATAAATCTTCTCAATTCTTTCATAACTGAGCATTAAACTTTATAGAATAAAGTATCAAAATGAAGGCCTTTTCACATACTGTGAAATGAAGCATGTTTTCTTTTTCATCACATCTTGGTCTCAGAAATCAGGTTAGATGGCAATTACCATAGTATATCATAATAAGTGACTGAAAAGAATAAAGTCTATGCTGAAGGACCAGTGATTATGGTCCCATCGTTTTGTAAATTAGCCCAAGAAACTGTCTTTGTAACATCACTCTTATCTCTATAAAAATATTTGTTTTTAACAATGTGTTGGTTGTAAATGAATGAGTGATCTCTTTAATATAGAAAAACTACCAGGGTCACTGTATATGCACTAGTAATTCCTTCTAAATGAGAAAGAACCGGTGCATGGAAAGTCTAGTTCATCATCTTCATTCACTAAGCCATTAGGTATCCAATCTTTTTATGTACAGACATCAAAGAGAACAAGGGAGAGATGCTGCTTTTCATTCTACTGAATGGATGATCCAGTGATGGCAAGGTAGAAAATGATCCATTTTCAGAGATGCCTTAACACATCACATCACAGTCTACTTAGCAAACATTTCCTTTCTCTGGCTACCTCTGTCCTCTGAAATTATCATATGCCTCCTTGAAATGAACCACTCAGCAAACAAACAATTGTTTATTAAATGCCTACTACGTGTAGGGCAGTGAGGCCAATTGGTCTGTAGAGGATAGGGAATGAGCCTTATGATGATTAATGAGGTGTATTTATTATTATTAATTATGATTAATAAGTTAGGAAAACCTATGTCCTACTTCTGACACATACTAGCTATATGGCCATTAATAAACCATATAATCTCTTGGGCAATTCACTAAGACTATGAGTTACAGGAAAGGAATACATATAAGAAATTTCCTGTTACAATGTCTGGTTCCCCATCAACACCAAGAACATATATAGACTCTTTTAGACTCTCTCAAAGATGAAAAAATATTATCGTACATGCATTCAAGAAGCTTATAATCTGATAGTTATTAGATATGATCACAAATAATTGAAATAATAGCTTCATATGTATAATTTATATCATATCACTTATCTCTTCTCAAGTGGTGGATGAGGGGAAAGAGGGAGGGAGAGAAGTTCAAGCCCTCAATTTTTTAAAATGAATGTTGATTTTTTTTACATTTAATTGGGAAATATTTAACAGAATAAAAATATATTTAAAAAACAAGTGATTGTAATATAAATTAGAGTAAAAGTGTGTAGAAAAAACAGGAATGAGAAACTGGGGAGAGAGAGAAATTAGACAAAGTTTCCAACAAAGGATTGCATATCAGCTGGGAAAAGAAGAATTTGAACCATCAACATTCCCTTCTTTTCAGGCCCATTATTTTCCACTACAGTCCCTCAATCCATGGTAATGTCTGCTCAGTGTTTGTAGACTTGTTCGATGTCTTCTAAAAAGTTAGTCTTACAACAATTAATATTCTTTGACTTGAACAAATAAAAGTCCAGAACTTATTTAGGCAGACATCCCCCCCCCCTCCATTGATTAGATCAGTGATTCCCAAAGTGGGCACTACTGCCTCCTGGTGGGTGGTGCAGCGATCCAGGGGAGCCTTGATGGCCACACTTTTTTTGTATTACATTCTATTCTGAGTTCAAAAAATAGTTTCATAATTTCCAGGGGGCGCTAAGTAATATTTTTTCTGGAAAGGGGGCGGTAGGCCAAAAAAGTTTGGGAACCACTGGATTAGATTGTCTCTAGAGTCATGAAGAATCAGACACAACTGAATGACTGCACAAGAACAACTTGATTAGAAGTGGAATATTATCTCTAAACAAATTTGGAGTGTAAGTATTTAATAAATGTTCAAGTGATAGTACAGTTAGCACAGGAAAAGTGTGAGAAGAAATCTAAATGGGGGTGACCCTCAAGTTGAACAATTTCTTTTCCATTGGTGATACTTGAAGTCAGTGACTAAATTATAAATCGTGAAACTGTTTTTATTCATGTTTTATTCTTAACTAACAGCTTAGTAGGCAGAAAAATATGTGAATATGCTTAAATTTTAAGTGTAGTGTTGGGTAAGCATTTTCTTATAGATGCAATAGGATCATGTGGAGAAAAGAGTGATTTCTTTCTCAAGATGGATAATTATCATTAAACCTATCTTTCTAGGGCTCAAAAAGCTTGCAAGCTATTAGAGTTATCATAGTGCTGCTGTATCATCTACTTCAAGTCTGAAATCCTGACAAATAAATTGTGATGTTAAATTCTGCCTTCCCTTAGAAAGGCACAAAAGTGTATACTTCAGGCCAAAGTTCAGGAAAATTAAAAACAAAACAAAACACTGGTTTCAAAAATGTTTTCAGATCTGAAAGGAGTAGTCAACAAGAAATGTAGAGTATTAGATACTCATATTGACCACTTAGGAAATGTGGCTTTATATTATAAAATAAAGTAGAGCTGAGATCTTTTATTTGAAAGAATTCAAGTCACTTCAAGAAATATAAGTTAATCTTCAGCTGAATGCCAATTGCTGAAAAGGGCAAAAAAAGCATTCTATCCTGAAAGGATTGCTACTCTAGTAGAGAGGAAAAAGACATATCTGTGATGCCATTGGTGATTACCCATCCCACAAGAGCAAATAGAATCACCTCCATGATATGTCATCCTATGCATTTTCATAGAGGTCCTATCAAATGCTGCAGGTTGCCCTGTATTCTTTTCCTAGTTTTTATGTTTGTTTGCTTATTAATTCATTCTTTCATTCATTTTAATAACTAGGGGTAACCAATAGAGCATTCAATAATTTACTACAAAGCAAATCTCTTTGGCAGGTCAAGTCATTACTAGAATATGCTATAGCCAATCTCCTGCACACTATTATATTTTTCTTTCAGTTGCCCTCTTTTCATATCAAATTTCAATTTTTTCAAGATAGTAGTATTCCATATTTTGCAACCAATTAGTCTCAGCAGGAGAATATTAATATTACAGAGATTGGCTTCTACCTCTTCTGGCTACCTGGCTAGCCGGGCTACCTGAAAGCATTGCTGTACACAACAGGTAGAGCACCAGACTTAAAGTCTGAAGACCTCAATTCAAATCTAGCCTCAGACACTTCCTAGCTGTGTGACTCTAGGCAAATCTTTTAACCAAGTTCATCTGCTTAGCCCTTGCCCTTCCTAGAGTTGCCACTGAAATAGAAAGTTTAAAAAAGAAAGAAAGCACTGCCTAATGATAGAAAATTATTATATTTGAACTCTACATAAGAGACATAGCAATGGCAAATATCTTAGGTAAAAATATGTCTCTAAGTTTTTATGACTCACTTGATGTCATTTCAGTGATTTAAGTTATCTCCCCAGAAGGACCTATTATACAATCTTATATGATTTTAATATGTACAAAGGAGATACTGTGTTAAGGAAAATTTTT
Organism: Gracilinanus agilis; assembly: GCF_016433145.1. Lineage (NCBI taxonomy): Eukaryota > Metazoa > Chordata > Mammalia > Didelphimorphia > Didelphidae > Gracilinanus > Gracilinanus agilis. Next base: position 143,495,187 of record NC_058133.1, read on the forward strand.
GAAGCTGCATATTTTCTTCAAAGTCAAATGCTTACATAAAACCACAAAACAGTAGACTTAGATGATCTTAAATTCCCTACACTTTTCAGTTGTCCTATGCCATTTAATATAGTATCTGCTATTTAATATGATACCTGATGGAAGATCATCTGCAAAAATCTTCCTGTTTTAATTAAGATTACCTTTGACACATATATAGAATTAAAGTGAGCTTATGGGTTGATAGTTGATTATGTGTTCTCTGCTCTTAGTTTTGGTAACAGAAGCAGCATGATTTAGTCGATGGGAAGCTGGTTTCGAAGATAAGAAGTTGAGTCTTTGAATCATTCTAGTTATGTGACCCTGAAAAAATCACTCAATATTTCAGAGCTCTAGGACAGTAGTGTCAAACTAAAATAGAAACACAGAATTCTTCTCTCATCAATAATGATTTAGAGCATTTTTTCATATTTTATATATAGCTTTTATTTCTTAATTTAAAAACAAATTTTCATATCTTTTGACTTTATCAATTGGGGAATTGCTCATATTCTTATATATTTGACAAAGTCCTCTGTATATTATAGATATGAGATCTTTTTCCAAGAAATTGTCCACAAAATTTTTTTCTTAACTGATTTCCTTTTAATCTTGGCTCCATTAATTTTATTTGTACAAAACCTTTTTAATTTAATGATTCACAATTAGCCATTTCATATCTCATGATGCTTTCTATCTCTTGTTTATTCATAAATTCTCTTCCTGTCCAAAAATCTGATGAGTAATATGTTTCCTGTTCTTCTAATTTGCTTATAATATCTACCTTTATGCCTGGGCCATGTAACTGTTTCCATCTGATATTGGTAAATGGCTAAATGGTTTATATCTAGTTTCTGCCAGACTGCTTTCCACTTTTCTCAGCAATAAAATAGTAAATTCTTATCCCCAAAACTTGGGCCTAACATCTATAAGATTGGCTAAAAGGGCAAAAGGACAAAATCATGAATGCTGAAAGAGATGTGAAAAAATGGAGACACTAATATACTACTGGTGGAACTGTGACCTGATCGAAACATTTTGAAGAGCAATCTGGAATTATGCTCAAAGAATTATGAAACTATGTACAGTGATACTTCCTTTTTCATTGATAATCAGTCTGAAAACAGTCAATGAAATCGAAAACTGAGGCAAATTATTTCCACTTGAATCAATGTAAATCCAATTAATTCATTCTAGATACTCCAAAATACATAGCAAAAACACATTTCATAGAAAATATAGTGTTTCATAGTAAAAACAATAAGAAATGAATATAAAAGCCTAATGTAAAGAACAAATGAGCACCTGAGCAGAACCCATACCATCAGGATGCACTGCTTGGCTGCCTACCTTTTGGCTATCCTCAGCAGCAATGACTCCCCCAACTCCAAAGACCTGAAGAAGATCCTAGACAGCGTCTGCATTGAGGTGGATAAGGAACGGCTCAAGGTCATGGGCAAGTTCAGCACAAAAACACTGGAAAGCAATGCAATTGTTTGGCTAGACACCCAGAGTGATGCTCACACAAAGAAAAACAATGCCACAATGAGCAGGAGAATGTGTAGATTGCTCTTTGTTTTTGCAAAATTAGCATCAAGGTCAAGTGAGCACACTATTGAAATCTGAGGCAACCAACAAAAAAACAGACAAATTTTTTGCTGAAAAAATAGAGGAAAACTAAAACCAACAATAACTGATGTCAAGGAAACCCGAGGTATCACTGTATATCTTTTGACCTAGGAATACTACTGTTAAATTTAATTCCTGAGGTGATCAGGTTAAAAAGAAAAGAAACTATTATGTTCTAAAATTTTCATAGTAACTTTCTTTGTGGTGGCAAAGAATTAGACATTGAAGAAATGTCCATCAAGTTATGGCATAGGATTGTGATGGAATACTACTGCAGTGTAAGAAATGACAAACAGATTGAATTTGGGAAAATATGGAAATAATACATGAAAAATACATGAAATTATAAAGAGTGAAATGAGCAAAACCAAGGGAACATTGTATACAGCCACAGAAAATATTGTTTGAAGAATAAATTGTATATGTCCACTTCCAGAGAAAGACCTGATAGAAATAACTAAGATTTAGTTTTATATATACATATGTTTTTTGTCAAATTACGCCTTCTCTCATAGGGAGGGGGAAGGGAGGGAAGATTTAACTAGGCATTTTAAGGTAACAAATAAATTTTAATTTTAAAAAAGAAGTAGAAAATACTGATCCACACATAGGGATCTGTAACTACATATAGACTTAATTTAAAAATATATTACCAGTAGTTGTATTTTATTTTTGTTAAATATTTCCCAATTACATTTTCATCTGGTTTCTCATGTACTTGGGGATATTGAGGGACCTCCAAATTTTTGAGACTCTGACTGTAAGTTGTGGAGAATGTACTAACCTACATTAGTAGAGGGAGTTTTCTCATTTGAGAGTTCCATGAACTAGTGATGGGCAAACTTTTTAAAGAGGGGGCCAAAGAAAAGGAAATGCTCATCTGTCAGTCTGTTTCTAAGGTAACTCTTTCGAAGTTTCATTATATTGTAGCCTATTTGTTGTATTTGTCAGATTAGGAATAATGTCGCAGGGACAGATAGAACATTTCAGGGGGCTGCATCTGGCCCGTGGGCCACAGTTTGCCCATCACTGTCCTATACCAATGAAATTACAGGTTCCATCTCTACCTTGAATCATAATATCATTCACAAGAGGTAATACGGTACATTCAGAAGAGGTAATGTGGTACATTGAGTTTCCCCTTTGTCTTTACTTTTTCACCTTCTTCTGAAGTTAAACAAAAGATAAGGCTTTAAAAAAGAGAAATTACTCATCTGGAGTTCATAAATTTGGACTCCATAGAGTCTGGAGTCATAAGTGTCACAGACAAATCATCTGGGCAAATAGAAGAACAAGAAGTCCTAACCTGCTCAAAAAATGTCAAGCAAATATAGACACACCTCAAATATGTATAAAGCTCCCAGGTTGGGATTAGACACTTGAGGTTGATTGAAATCAGGCCAACTGATCCATAACAAGTTCCCCAGATTCTACTTATGGCTTAGGGCCACATAAGTACTCTGACCTCATTAAGACTAAATTCATTATCAAAAGCTGACCTCAAGTTTAAGACATCTTCAGTCCTGAAATTCAGGGATCGTATGTTATAATGATCTCTTGATTCAGTGAGCAACTTGAAGGAAAAAAAAAGAAACTCTCCACACAGCTCACGTGCAACATCCTGTGAACAAAGCCAATAATTTACTCAGGTAAAATCAGTCCAATGGGAAGAGGAGAGTAGTTAGTCAGCAGCATATGTTTACCTTCTTGTGGGAAGTCTAAAGCACAGGATGGCATGAATATGGAAAAGATTGTATATGATCTTATGGAAGAGAGGGATTTCACCAGAATGTTATGGAATAATTCAGAAGCAACCCCAAGATTCAGTTCTCCTGGGGGAGATGGGCTATTTTGGGTGCTCAGTGTGTTTCTATATCTGTTTGTAGGCTCCCTTATGTCATTCTGTCTTGTATTTCCTGTAGGGAGAAATAAAAGTTCGTATACAGAGGCATATATATATGCCTCTGTATACGAACTTTTATTTCATATACATGTATATATACATATACATGTATATATATAGCGAGAGAGAGATACACACACATATACATTATATATGTGTCTACATGTGTGTATGTGTGTATGCACACATACATATTTGTTTTGTCACCTGAAGTGCTTTTATATAAATTAGAGACCTTTCATTTCAGTCATTTTCAATTGTGTCCAACTCTTCGTGATCCCATTTAGGGTTTTCATGGCAAAGATACTGGAGAGGTTTGCCATTTCCTTCTTCAGCTCATTTTATACCTGAGGAAACTGAGGCAAGAGGGTAAAGTGACTTGTTCAGGGTCAAACAACAAATGTCTAAAGCCAGATTCAAATACATGAAGATGAGTCTTGTGATTCCAAGCCCAATGCTCTATACACTGTGCCACTTAACCACCCAGATATCTTATTATCCACATTTCAAGATATCTAGATATGAATTATATGATGAATATACTAGAAGATTGTCTAACAGCATCTCTGGGTGGAATCAATGAGCCAAGAAAAAAAACTGACCCTCTTGGAGTCAGTTCTCACCCCCACCTTCCCACTCTCAGATCATATTAATCCATGTGAGCCCAGAATATCTGTTAGATCAGTGGTTCCCAAACTTTTTTGGCCTACCGTTCCCTTTCCAGAAAAAATATTACTTAGCCTCCTGGAAATTAATTTTTTAAAAAATTTAATAGCAATTAATAGGAAAGATAAATGCACCTGTGGCCATCACTGCCTCCCTGTATTGCTGCAGCACCCACCAGGGTGAGGTAATGCCCACGTTGGGAATCACTGTGCTAGAGGAACCAAACCATAGGTTAAAGGTGAGTTTATTCAGTACCTCAGTGTCACTTCAATATTCATGCTATTTGAGCAAAATATGAGGTTCTGAGTTATCTAGAAACTTCTTTTTATCTTGATCCTAATATTTGCCTACAGAGTTTCTACACATACTCTCCCTAATTCTCACCTTTATATTAAAGTCCCCAAGTGTCAAATCATCTTAACTTAGTTTGGAGGATGTTGTCAAGTTCATCATAGAATTTCTTCACTTTTTAATTTTGTGAAATAGTCATTGGTGATGCATAAGCTGTAATTATCTTTACTGTGGCCAGTTTTTTTCTTTAGTTGTTATAAGTCATATCCAACTCTTTGTGACCCTATTTGCAGTTTTCTTACCAAAGATACCAGAGTGGTTTGCCATTTCTTTCTCCAGCTCATTTTACAGATGAGGAAACTGAGATATACAGGTTTGGTGACTTTCTTAGGGTCACTCAGCTAGAAATTATCCAAATCCAGATTTGAATTCAGGTCTCCCTGACTACCCACCTAGCACTCTATCAATTGATTCACCTAGCTACCCCTGTAGCTCATTTGCTTGTGTTTGTTGTGAAGATTGGAAGTCTTCAATTATCTCATGAAATGATGCTTCTTGTTGCTTTGGGCATATAATGAACTCAATTCTGCCAACTTATATGAAATTCTCCAAGGAGATACTATGAGCTGTCCTTTCATTCAGCTGAAACTTTGCATTTTCTAATGACATTTACAGTATGAACTATAGTATATGTAATTCTATTCCTCCTGTGTCATCACCTTTGTGACTACACATATTCCACATTAAGTGTAATAACAATTATTATGAACTTCCTAAGATCTATGCAATTCTTAACATTTCCTCCTTTTCCACTATTTTTCAACTAGAATGGAAGCAAAAGGAGGTCACACTGGTCTGAGGACTGTTTTGTACTTTTGTCCTTACTCTTGACCTTCTTTGGTTCACCATGGACATCCATGTCATCTCTTGGTAACCAAACTTCTGGTAATGATCCTTTTCACATTTAAGTAGAGTTTTCTCAGACAGGAGATACAAGTACAAATAATGATACATAAAGATAAATATGATACAAAACCTACAAATACATTATGATACAAAGTTCTGTTAGGAGAGTTAATAGGCTATAGGTATCATTTTTCACTGGAGTAAGGGGATTGAAGAAAACTAGGAGAAGGTAGAATTTGATCTGAGTTTTGAAAAATAGGCAGGCAGTATTTTAACATACAGAGAAGAATGGGGAGGGTACTTCAGATATGGGAAGCTGCATGATCAAGGGCTCAGAGATTCCAATTTTTCATTTTGTTTTTAGGGCAAAAAATGTTTAACAAGCAACACCACTATTTGAGGAAGCGATAATAATGCTGCAGTGTTTTTAAAATCCCATATGGGACCATGTTGGTAAGAGACAAGATCTATTTTTCTGAAGAGCATAAATAAAATGACTTCTGTAGACATCTACAAGGAGGGAAAGCAATAATTTTTCTAGTTAAGATTGTAAGATGTTCTGATTGTTAAGGTATTTGGAAGTTGAATGCAGAAAAGGAAAAAAATTCTCTGTTAATATTTTGACTAGGATGTCATTCATACTGTGTAACTCAATGAGAAACCTCTTCCATTCAGTGTCTAGTTGTTAAATACACACACACACACACACACACACACACACACACACACACACACACACAAATTTAACAGTAACCCAACCTGGTAAAGTGTTATTAGTGTGAGTCCTCCATCTTCCAGCCACTTCCTCATGTTGTGTGATTTTCATCCATACCATTCCATAAATAGATCCATGAAGGAGCCACCCAGTGTGCTAGAGACCTTTCTCTATTTTTTTAATTTATTAATATTATGTAGCACTTAGCCTCACCATCTCTTACCCTTAATTCTTATTAAATAATCACTTCTTTTTTTTAATAATGCATGTCCATGATGACAGATTCTATTCTACTTCTCACATATGTCATTATGGTTAATAAGCCATTTGTATTTTTTATGGAGAAATCAGAGGATAAGTGGACTTTCATGACCAAGGAACTGGGGGAGGGGATGGTTACGTGAAAATTTTTTTTTAATTTTAAACCCTTAACTTCTGTGTATTGACTTATAGGTGGAAGATTGGTAGGGTGGGCAATGGGGGTCAAGTGACTTGCCCAGGGTCACACAGCTGGGAAGTGGCTGAGGCCGGCTTTGAACCTAGGACCTCCTGTCTCTAGGCCTGACTCTCACTCCACTGAGCTACCCAGCTTCCCCTGGTTACGTGAAAATTTTAAACAGCAAATTAATTAATCATAAACCAATGGCTAATAAGAGTGTCTTCAAATGGTGTCAACTTGGACTTTTTGTCATTTGCAGTTTTTATTTGTTTGTTTGTTGTTTATTTGTTTGTTTAATTTAGAATATTTTCCATGGTCACATGATTTGTATTCTTTACTTCCCCCCTCCCATAGCAATGAGTAATTCAACTGGGTTTTACATGTATCATTGATCAAGACCTATTTCCATATTATTAATATTTGCAATAGAGTGATCATTTAGAGTCTACATCCTCAATCATATCCCCATCGAACCATGTGACCAAGCAAATGTTTTTCTTCTGTGTTTCTACTCCCACAGTTCTTCCTCTGGATGTGGATAGCATTCTTTCTCATAAGTTGCTCAGAACTGTCCTGGATCATTGCATTGCTGCTAGCAGAGAAGTCCATTATGTTCAATTGTGCCACAGTGTATCAGTCTCTGTGTACAATGTTCTCCTGGTTCTATTTGCAGTTTTTAAGATTACCAAAGATTTGTTCTTGCAAAATCAGCTGAACCAGTAAGAGGTTTCAGCTAGGGATTACTCTTTGCCCCTTTAGAGAAGGCTAAAATGGGGAACCCACAAAGATGAACCCCCATGGCAATTGATGGGGCCCTTAGCCTTGACCCAATTAGCTGTTCCTACACTTCCATCTGGTCTTTTGAGCCACTCAAGTCTTCCTGTCCAGATTTGAGGAACTTTTAGGATGGATAGTCCTGGGGCAAGAGCCCAGACTGTGGCTTAGTTTGTTCTAAGTTGAGAGCTGCATCGATGGATAGAGGACATATATTTTTACATGTCACAGTGGAGGAAGAAAGTAATAGAGGCTGCTGAATACCAACAGTCAAGAACTCTCAACATGTCTATAGGAATAGTCTGGTTTCCATGAGGGGTCTAGGAAAAAAATCACTTTTTCTCAGGTAGAGGTAGGTGAAAGACCCCTGTTTGGGTCTCACTTGTGGCACCTGGTCAGGAAGAGTGTATCTTGGCTGTGGGTATTATGAGTTTAGGGGCATCAGTACCTGTATCAGCACAGACAACAGCTTATTCACCATTTATTATACGTTCAAAGGAAGACTTTAGAATTTCGTGCTCCATCTGGTGTACTTAATGTGAAACAATATGGGGGAGTAATGAAGATGAAGGAGGCTGGAATATTTCCATGTGCAAGCTCCCTTCATAAGAACCCTGTATGAGCAAAGGAGAAGATAGATGGTACCTAGCAATTTACAGAAGATTATAGGGAACTAAATAAAACTCTTATGCCAATTGTTGCAGCTGTTCCTGATTTTATCAACATGATGGACCAGACAGCCTGGGCCCCCAGTAAGTGGTATGGAGTTATTGATCTCACTAATGTCTTTTTTTCTGTTCATATTACTAAGGCTAGTCAGGAGAAGTTTGTTTTCACCTAAAGAGTTCAGTTTGTCTCCAAACTCTTTCTTCAAAATTACTTAAGTCCTTCTTCTTTTTGCCAGTATAGTGAACAGACACCTAAAAAAAGCCAACTTACTGATGGGATTTATTTCTACCACCATACTGATGATGTAATGTTGACTGAACTAATTGATGCCATGATATCAGAGGCCTGGATCAAATAGTGGATTATATTGGAAACAAAGGACAGGAGATAAATCTTTAAAAAAAAAAAACAAAACCAAAAACCTTGCCTTCTGTCTTGGAGCCAGTATTGGCTCCAAGGCAAAAGAGTGGTAAGGGTGGGCAATGGGGGTCAAGTGACTTGCCCAGGGTCACACAGCTGGGAAGTGTCTGAGGTCAGATTTGAACCTAGGACCTCTCATCTCTAGGCCTGGTTCTCAATCCACTGAGCCACCCAGCTGCCCCCTAGGAGATAAATCTTAAGAAAACTTAAAGTCCAGCCTTCTTAGTTAAGTTTTAGGGATTATATTGAATGGAGAAAAATTATATAATTCTAGATGTAGTCCACAAGCTACTGTCATTCCCCTATAGTCTAAAAAGGAAACTCAGTTGCTTATTTGACTTTTCAGGTTCTAGAGAACCCATATTTACTAACTAGATATCCTAATACTCACCATATATACTGAGTCATCTTTGTCTACCCCATTCAGGTAGGACTTAGATCAATAGAACTGGAAGACATAAAGCAATCTCTCTTTCTGATCATTATGATCCTGGGGGGTGGGGCGGAATGTTTTTTAGTCTTTGTCCATAAGGACCAGGTTTAGTGGACAAATCCAGACCTTCTTTTAAGACGTGCCAAAGAGCTTTGCCCTAAAATCAAGTCCAAAATAAGAAACTGGGATAGAAGGATACGTAAACAAAAAAAGAGTCTTAGAGGATCCCACTATAAAGAGCTATTGTGTGGCACAATCGAATGTAATGGACTTTTCTATCAGTAGCAATGCAATGACCCAGGATGATCCAAAGGAGCTTGTGAGAAAGAATGCTATCCACATCCAGAGGAAGAACTGTGGAACCAGAAATGCATTAGAAAAATATATGATTGACCATGTAGCATGATATGAATCTGATTAGGGTTTTGATGTTAAAGGATCACTTTACTATAAATATGAATAACATAGAAATATGTTTTGAACAATGATACATGTATAACCCAGTGGAACTACTTGTTGGTTTTGGGAGGGGGAAGGGGAATGTGAGGGAGTGGGGAAGGGATTATGAATCATGTAACCATGGAAAATATTCTAAATAAAATTTTTTGTAGTAGCAGGGAAACTCAAGACACAAATGCAGAAGAGGATGACTCCAAAATACCTACAAGCAAAGCCTGATAGAAAAACATAGCTTGGGTACAATTTCAACTAGAACTCCAAGAAGAAATAAAGCAAGATTTCTGTTATTCTTTTAAGAATTTAAAATGTTTTTATAAATAAAAAAGATATGAAGATGGAAATGGAAAAGAAATAAGATATGGAAAAGAAATAAGATATTGGAAAAATAATTAATAATTTAGCATAAGGTACAAAACATTGTGCAAGTAACAAACTCCTTGAAAATTAGAATGGACCAAATAGAAGCCAGTGACTCCCTAAGACAACAAGAATTATTAAAGCAAAGTTAAAATGCAGAAAAACATAGAAGAAGATGTAATGTCTCATAGCAAAAACAATTGGTCTGGGGAAAGAAAAGATTAAGGAAGAAAAAAAATTAAGAATCATTGGGTTTTAGGTCTTGATCCATGATACATATAAAACCCAGTGGAATTGCATATCAGCTATGGGAGGAGGGAGAATGGAGGGGAGGAAAGAGCATGAATCTTGTAACTATGGGAAAATATTCTAAATTAATTAATTAATTAAAGTTTACCAAAAAATAAAAATAAAGAATCATTGGGCTATCCAAATGTCATGACCAAAAGAAAGTATAGACATTATATTTCAAGAAATCTTAATACTTCCCAAACCTCTTGGAACCATAAGACAAATTTAAATCATCCATTGGTCACATGAGAGAAACTCCCAAATGAAAACTACAAGGAACATAATAGTCAAAATTCAGAATTTCTAGTTTACTGGAGGGAAAAATATGGCAAACATCCAGAAAGAAAGAAGTACTGAGTGTTGCAATCAGGATTACATGCAATTTAAAAGCCACCATTATAAAAGAACAAAGAATTTGAAATATTATATTTCAGAAATATATGGACTTATTTTCAAGAATAACTTAACAATTAAAACTGACTATAGTGGGGGAAATGAACATTTAGTGACTTTCAAGCATGAAAACATCAGAGTTGCATAGAGACTTTTTTTTTAAACCCTTACCCTCCGTCCTAGAATTAATACTGTATATTAGTTATAAGGCAGAAGAGTGGTAAAGGCCAGGCAATAGGGGTCAAGTGCCTTGCCCAAGGTCACAGAGTAGGAAATGTCTGAGGCCAGATTTGAACCCAGGACCTCCCATCTCTGGGCCTGGCTCTCAATCCACTGAGCCACCCAGCTGGCCCCTACATAGAGACTTGTAAGTTCAAATACAGGAGTTAAGAGAAACAAAAGCATAAAAATAATGAAAAGTGATGAGGGAATAAATAAGGATAAACTGCTTATATTCAAGGAAGATGATACATGTCCCATCTAATCCCTATCATCATCAGGGTTATAGAGAAAGATTAATTAGGCAAGTCATGAGAGAGATTTGTATGGATGATCTTAAGAAAAGAATGGAAAGAGAAGGGAAGAGAAATACCTGAGGGAAGGGAGAGGAGAGGAAAAAGGAAAATTAGGTAAAATAATCTCACATAATAAAAGTGCACAAGTAGACTTCCCTACAAAAAAGGAGGAGTGGGGAAGTTTAACTTGAACTGCTTAAAGAAAGAACACACAGGGGGCAGTTGGATGGCTCAGTGGATTGAGAGCCAGGCCTAGGGATAGGAGGTCTTTGGTTCAAATCTGGCCTCAGACACTTCCTAGCTGTGTGACCCTGGGCAAGTCACTTAACCTCCATTGCCTAGCCCTGTAAAAAATAAAATTAATATAGAAGGATATATATATATACATATATATATATAAAGATATTAGAGTTTTAAAAAAAGAAAGAAAGAACACACAGAGTTGGGCACAAAAATATATTTCACTCAATGGAGAAATAGGAGAGGAAGGAGAATTAAAGAGATAGGATATTAAGGTAGAGATTATTATCAAGGAGTTTAATTGTCAGGTGACAATCACATAGTTAATATAAACCATGGGCACTTCCCAAGATTTTGTCTAGGAATATCAGAATTTAGCCAATTCCACCTCCAAAGTTATGCTACCATTGATAAGAAGCAGGCCCACTTGTGTCAGAAAGTCTGGGTTCTAATCTAAGTTCTACCAGGAACTAGCTGTGACACATTGGAGAAGTCCTATACCTTATCTGGTCTTCATGTGCCAGTCTTCATTGGTAGAGGGAGTTTCTTTGCCAGGAGTTTTCTACCAAAATCAAAGATCTTGGATCAACATAGGAAAAAATGTCTTAATTAGAACTGTCTGAAAATGGAATGTTACCCTATTAAATAATGACTTTCCCATTACTAACAGTATTCAATTATAGTCTAAATGAGCACTTACTATAAAATGTAAATGTAAAGGAGATTCATGCATTTACATGGGACTAGAACTAGATGACTACTTCTACATAGGGTCCTTCAACTCTAAAATTCATAACTCTTTATCACCTTTTACCTTCCTAAACTTATTTTTCAGTGTTTCTCTTCACTGAATATGTTTACTGCTTGACTAATCAGTGCCTCATTTTTTGTGATGGAATGGAAACTTCTAGGTCTTTAATTTGATACATGTGTCATCTCTCTGTCGACAGACTAGATATATATTCTACAGTTGAGCAATGCTCATCAATCAGCAGATTTCCCTGGAAGCCAAAAAAAATTTTTTAAAGCATGATATATTTTCCAACTATCTTATTGCTCACTTTATAATTTTTCATTTGATTGATTAAAACAGAGGAGAAGTTTAAAAAATGCCATAGAGGAGCAAAATTATCCTATCTAGAAAAATTCTTGTAAAAGCTTTCCTGCCTCTCTGTCCCAAGAATTTTTAAAATCCCTTACATAAACTAGATGGGTCCTCATACCCCATTTGGGATACATCAATTATTATTAACCTAGATCATGTAGAATCCTCAGCAAGTCAGCATTCATCACAGATTGAAAACATTAATGAGGCACTAGAACTAGCCAATGTGACATAAATAGGAGGACTAGATAGCCTGGTCACTGGCACACAATTGACTTTCACTGCCTCCCAATTTGGTTTCTTCCTTTCATTTTCCCTTCCCCCTTCAGTCATCCAACAACCATTTGTGAAGTGTTTTCTTTGTGCTGGGCACTGTGCTAAACTCTAGGCAATTAAATAAAGAGAAAGGAAAGTCTTTGAACTCTAGGAGGCTATATTCTAAGGGAGGAGCAAACAAGCAAATATCTAGGAATATTCAAGATCTCAAAGGATAAATGGAATATAATCTGAAAAGGGAAAGCATTAACATTGAAAGACTTCCTATAGAGGGTAGGATTTAATCTGAATATTGAAGGAAGCTGGGAAAACTAAGGGAGGTAGAGGTAGAGTATTCCAGATCTAGGGAACACCCAATGCACAGCATGGAGACTCAAGATGAAGAGCTCTATGTGAGGAATAACAAAGTATGACAGTACAGCTGGGTTGCTGAGTACATGAAAAAGAGCAAACTATAAAAAGGTAAGAATTATAAGAAGGGACCAGGATATGAGGAGCTTTCTACATCTATCAAATAGATAATTTTATATTTGATCCTAGAACTAATTAGCCAAAAAAGAGATTACAGAAGATGGGTGGAGGGGGAAAAGGGAGTGACATGGATGGACTAACATTTTATAATAATATCAGTGGTTGAGATTGAGGTAGAGAGAGGCTAGGAGATCAGTTAGAAGGTTATTTCAATAGCCTGGGCAAAAAGTGATGAGAGCCTGATCTAGGGTTCAATCTGTGCAAGTGGAGAGAAATAGAAGTAAAAGAGAGATGTTGTGAGGGTAGAAACATCAAGATTTAGCATTAGACTGGATATTTGGGATGGGTGACAATGAGAAGTCAAGAATGTCATAGAGTGACTAGGTCACTAGGAGAATGGTGTTGCCCAAAAAAATAATAGAAAAGTTGGAAAGAGGTTTGGGGAGAAAGATATTAAGTTCTCTGTTACCCTTGTTGAGTTTGAGATGCCTTTAGGACATCCTGTTTGAGGCATTCAAAAGAGAAAGGAGCAAAGGACTATCTTAATGGGTCTGATAAGAATGAAAAACCAGCGAAGAAAACTGATGAGTGGTCAGCCAAACAGAAGAGAACCAAGAGAGAGCACAAAGAGAGAACAATGTCACACACAAAAAAAGACTATCCGTGAGAAGATAATCAATTTTACCAAATGCTAAGAGGGAAGAAGAATAAACATATATTAAGTGCCTACTATATGCCAGGCACTGGGATAAGCATTTTACAAATATTGCTTCATTTGGTCATTACAAAAACCCTTTGAGAGAGATACTATTGTTATTATTATTTTACAGATGAGAAAACTGAGGCAGGTAGCAGTTAAGTGGCTCAAGGGCACAAAATAGTCTTGGGTCAAATTTGAATTTGGATCTTCCTGACTCCTCTCCCAGGGATCTATTCATTGTACTACCTACCTGCCTGTAATTAAAGTTGTACTAGGAGAAGGAAATAAGGATTTTTTAAACTCCTAATAGGTGCCATGTACTGCGCCAAATGCTTTACAATTATTATCTTAAAAAGAATGAGATTTGAGCAAAAACTATTAGGATTAGCAAATAAGAGATCAATTCGTTGAGAGTGAAGAGTTTCAGTTGAATCCTGAAGTCAGTAACCAAATTACAAAGGATGCTTTGTAGAGGGCTTTAACAAGGAATTTAGCTACAAAGTCAAAGAAAGCTAGGAAGGAATTATAACATCAATTGAAAGTTTTTGTTGTGGAAGTTGTTTTGTTTTCTTGTTTGTTTTTTAAGATGGGAGAGGCTTGGGTCCATTTGTAAGCAGGAAAGGAGGAGCAAAAACTCAGGAAAGATGGAAAATAAAGAGTTTGGGAATGATAGTTGGGGCAATTTGCTAGGTAAGTCAGGATGGAATAGGGTCAATGGTGTAAGTACAGGACTTTCTCTGGGCAAAGAGAATGGCCACCTATTTGTCCTAGACCTGAGCACAGTAGGAAATAGTGGGGGAAGATGTCTGAATGATATGAACTGAGAAGAGAGAGGAAAGCTCTCAGAGAATAGTTTTTTTTTTTTATTTTTCAGTGAAGTATGAGACAAGATCCTCAGATAGCCAGGGGAAAGAGAGAGGGGCAGTTTCAGGATGAGTCATGGGAGGCTAAAGGAGTTACAGTTTGGAACAGCTGCTGTAGAGAATGGAATAGAAAATTTTGGGTCAAAAAGTGGCTACTCTAACTCTATTGAACCTAATTCTCTTTCACCTGGGATAGGCAATGATGCCAGTCTACTTCAAAGACAACTCCCATGAGAGTAAAAGACCAGTTGAACATATAGAATAATCTTCATTTAACAAATTATGTATAAGAAAGATTAGAGTCATTGCCCTAAGATTTTTTCATTCCTTTTCCTTGATGATAGTAGTACCCAATCAAGCAACAAGCATTTACTGAATGTTCAGTATGTACCAAGGCATTGTCCTAGGTATTAGGAATATAATGACAAAGATGGATAGTTCCTGCCTCAAGGAGCTTATATTGTAGAGGGAAGATTGACAACACTTGAGCATATTTTTTTATATTAATAATTTTTTCCAAGTCAACAAAAATTTTAATAATCATTTTGAGACTTTTTGGATTCATGTTCTCTCCCTCTTCTCCCTGACAGCAGGTAATATATGTCATATATGTACTATCATGCAATACATATTTCCATGTCCTTCATGTTTTGAAATAAAGCACATATTGCTTATACAAGAAAAAACTCATGAAGGAGATAAAATGAAAAATGATATTCTTGAATCTACATTCAAACGCCATTAATTCTTTCTATAATGGTGCAGTTGGTTTGTTTTTTGTCATAGGTCTCTTGTGATAATTGACAGATTTTTTCTTCTTGGCTTAAGTATCAGCAGCATTCATTTCTAAAACATGTATCCATTTTGACTTTAACTTGGTAGATGACATGAGAAAATGCTTAGTTTCTGCCACTTTGTTTTCTAGGTTCTCCAGCCATTTTTGTTGAATAGTAAGTTATACCAAAAGCTTAGAGATTTGGGTTCATCATACATTAGACACTATGGTCATTTACCACTGCCTGATGAGTCTCTAATTTATTCCATTGGTTCACTACACTATTTCTCAAGCAGTAACAAATTGTTTTGATGGTCATCAGTTTATAATACTTTTTTCATCAGTTCCCTTGATATTCTTGGCCTTTTGTTCTTCCAGGTAAGTTTTATTACTATATTTCCTAGCTCTATGAAATAATTTTTGGGTAGTTTGATTGGCATGTCATTGAATAGTTTATTTAATTTAGAGAGAATTATCATTTTTATTATATTGATTCAGCCTATTACCATATTATTCAGCAGTTAATGTTTTTCCAATTACATAGATCTGACTTTATACAAAAAGCATTGTTTTGTTGTGTTCATATAGTTCCTGATTTTGACTTGGCCAGTAGACTCCCAGGTATTTTATATTGTCTCCAATTATTTTGAATGGGATTTCTCTATCTCTTGCTGTTGGGCTTCATTGGGTAGGATAAAGAAACACTGATGATCTACATGTGCTTATTATATATCCCGAAACTTCGTTAAAGTTAACTATTTCTATTAGTTTTTGGTTGATTGTCTAGGATTCCCTAACTATACTATCATATCATCTGCAAAGAGTGATAGCTTTATTTCCTCATTGCCTAATCTAATTCCTTCAATTTCTCATTATTATTATTGCTGCAGCTTGCATTTCTAGTAAAAGTTTGATAGTTGTGGTGAAAATGGAGATCGTTGCTTCACTTGATCTCATTAGGAAAGTGTCTAGTTTATTCCCATTAAAGATAATGTTGGCTGATGGTTTTAAATAGATGCTATTTATCATTTTAAGGAATGTCCCATTATTTCAATGTTGTCTAATGGTTCTTTTTAATGGGAATGGGTGTTCCTATTAAGCATGTGAGTTCATACAAAGTAAATGCAAAACAATTTGGGGATGGAAGGACTAGCATCTGGAGCTGGGGTTCACAAAAGCTTCATGTAGGAGATGGCATTTGAGTTGAACTTTGAAAGAAACTAGGAATTCTAAGAGGAAGAGTGAGGAGGAAGTGTTTTCTAGGCATAAGGGAAAGCTTATATACAAAAGCATAGAGATAGGAGAAAGAAAAGTATCTATGAGGAACAGCAGAAGGCCAACTTGGTGATAAGAATTTGTACTATACTGATGGTGATGGCAATTTAGAGGAAAGGATGAATAAGATATTTTTAGAGGCAAAATCAATATGACCTGGCCACTAACTGGATGTGTGGTGTGAAGGGAAGTAAGGAGCTTGGAAGATGACTCCAAGTTTGTGGACCTACTTGACTAAAAGAGTGATCAATTCAACAGGACCCAGAACTTTTGAAATAGGAATAGGTGTGAGAGGGAGATATAATGATTTCTCTCTGGGACCTATTGATTTTGGCATTTTATGCAAATTTCAACTATTTTTCCCCTTGGAGAGTGACATCTATCCTTTGATGTCTAACAGTCATCTCTCTTTCCATCCTATTCAAAAACCTGAAAGTAGAATCTACTGTAACAGTGCTATCAGACTAGGAGAAAAGGCATGAATTAATTTCCATTCATAAGAAGTCATTTGTTCAATTTCCAAAGAATTATGCTTTATGATTTCATTCCAACTGTATTCCCTGTGTACTTCTTTGAAATTTTCACAATCCCAGGAACTTCATCATTGAGAGCTTTCACCATCTTGCAAGATTCTATCAGCTTTGGGACTCACACCTCAACAGTATCCTCTGTCTCTCTCACTGGAGGATGGAGACTTGAACTCCTAAACCTCCATTTAAGGGAGTGAACTAGGAGAGCCAGCCCCTCATTGCAGACCCAGCTGAATCCCTTTTGAAAGTCTCCATCATGCCCCTTACCTACTGCCTTCTCTTTCCTCTTCCCTTTTTTAGCTTCTGTGCCTGTGTTTCCTCCATCAGATTGCAAGTTCCTTAAGAACAGGGACTTCCTCTTTTTTCTATTTGTATCCCCAGGCTTAGAAATAATATCTGGCACATAGTAGGTGCTTAATAAATGTTTTGATTGATTGATTTAACTTACACTATTTTGAAAGTACTTCTAGGATGAACACACTCAGCTAGCCTTCATTTGAGCTCCTTACAACAACTACTGAATAGTCAGTGGGAGAATCTACATCTTGTAACACAAAGGGTATACTAAAACCAGCTCATTAGAAACATTTGTTAAATTTTAAGTATGAGCATTTTTACCTCAAAAATTAGCAAATGAGGGGGAAGCTGGGTGGCTCACTGGATTGAGAGTCAGGCCTAGACGGGGTAGGTCCTAGGTTCAAATCTGGCTTCAGATACTTCCCAGCTGTGTGACCCTGGGCAAGTCATTTGACCTTCATTGCCTAGCCCTTACCACTTTTCTGCCTTGGAACCAATACATAGTTCTGACTCCAAGACAGAAGGTAAGGGTTTTAAAAAAATCATCAAATGAGAAATTAGCAAATGCTACAAAATCAGGGCTGATTTATTGTTATATTGATATAATTGTTATATTGTTACATAAATCAGTGGTTCCCAAACTTTTTTGGCCTACCACCCCCTTTCCAGAAAAAAAATATTACTTAATGCCACCTGGAAATTATGAAACTATTTATTGAACTCAAAATAGAATGTAATACAAAAAAAGTGTGGCCATTACCACTTCTCTGGATCGCTGCAGCACCCACCAGGGGTCGGTAGCGCCCATTTTGGGAATCACTGGTCTAGGCTTAAGAAAGTGAAGGGGACAGCTAGAAGGAGCAATGGGTAGAGTGTTGGGCCTGGTGTCTGGAAGACCTGAGTTCAAATTTGACCTGAAACTGGGCAAATCAGTTGACCCTGTTTGTCTCATTTTCCTCATCTATAAAACGAGCTAGAGAAGGAAAGAACAAAACACTCTAGTATTTTTGCCAAGAAAACCCTAAATACGGACACAAAGAAAACTGAAACACCTGAACAATAAAAAGTAAAGAAGGCAATATTAATAATTCAGATTAAACTTAAAAGTGTGTTGTGCTTTTTTGGGTTAGGTAATTGTTAAACATAAGCACATCCTCGTGTAACAACCTCCTTTTTTCCCCAATTCAGCTAAAGTATCCAAGAATATGGATATGAGTGGAGAGAGAAAAGAAATACAGATTCCCAGTAGGATAGTTTCAGAGAAGCAAAGTCAAACCTTTTGCTTTCAGTAACACTTCTAATTCACTAAAGAACATGGAAGGTGAGAACTTGACTATGAAAGCATTTTTACACCTCAAGACAGTCAATAATATGTGGCTGCCTAGGATGTGAAAAAAGAAATATATTTTAATTAAGAAGGGAAAAATCTAAGCACTCTTTAGAATATTTGGGAATAGTGTGTGAAACTTATTTACATAGCCATAACAGAATCAACTCTGAGATCACAATTTCTTCTCCCAGTTGCAATTTGATTTATACTAGCCTTGGAAAAAAAAAAGTAATGTGCCTAGAGTATTCTTCCATCCTAATCCTCAATGAAGTAATTTCTAAAGCTAAAAATCTAACATGCAAGAGAGGCCGAGGGACATTTTTGTCTCTCTAATACACAAAGGAAAAATGTAAGTTGAAATATATTCTGCCTTTTGGAGTTTGACAGGGATGTTGTTTTGTTTTATTTTGTTTTTTACAATTCTGATACAGATCCTCCAGTAAAGTGGTTTTTCTATGTAGATAAATGTATAGTAATACCATGAAATTTACAAGGACATACTCAATTCAACTCCCAATTTATTGTACTATGGGCAAAATATTTTGTACATGACTGTGCTTATGAAGATGCATAAACTGGATTTGGCTGCAAATTCAGGCTCCTAAAGGCAAAATTTCTGCCATTCAAGCAGTGAGCACAAGAGCAATAGCAATTCTGATTTTATATTTTAAGCCCAATGCTGATATAATTTTCTCGATGAACTAAAAATCCTATGTTGACATTTTGCTTTTCCACAAACAAATAAAAGCAAAGATGTTACTAGTTCATTTCATGAGTATCTTTCACTTTCCTTTTGCTCCTTACTCTCTTGGCTTTCTCTTCTCACTTCCTTCTCTTTTTCTCTGACTTCCACCCCATTTATCTCCTCTTATGCTTTCTTAATCTGGAGTAGGTGTCACGGAATGCATGTACTTAAGTGGGGAAAAACAAATCATATTTTCTTCATACCATAATTGCTTTCCTTTGTAATCCTGTATTTTACTTTATACACTTAAAAATATTAATCTGAAAAGGGACTCAAACACTTCATCAGACTGCCAAAGAGGTCTAAAACGCAGCCCAAAAAAGAGTAAGGGTTCCTGCTCTAAAGGAAGATTCATTGTTTTGGCTACCATTGTCTCTCTTTGCTTTAATCATCAAAACAATTTTATAAGTGTACTAAATATTTCAGTGACTTTTATGAGGACAAATTGGGTTATTTCCTTAACTGTGAAATTATTGTTAAACTACATGGTGTTTAAAAGCCCTTCCATCTTTAGACTTAGAATTCTATGAGTTTCCTGAAATCCTGGGAATTGGGAGAAGTAGAGAGAAAGTTCAACAACTACTTCTCTACTAGCAGCAATGCAATGACCCAGGACAATTCTGAGGAACTTATGAAAAAGAATGCTTTCCACATCCAGAGAAAGAACTGTGGGAGCAGAAACACAGAAGAAAAACAACTGCTTGAACTCATGGGTTGATGAGGATATGATTGGGGATGTAGACTCGAAACAACCATTCCAGTGCAACTATCAATAATATGGAACTAGATCTTGATCGATGACACATGTAAAAACCAGTGGAAAGATACATTGGATACAGGGTGTAGTGGGGTGGGGTGGGTGGAGGAGAGAGTAAGAACATGTATCATATAACCATAGAAAATTTTTCTAAAAATAAAAATTAAAAAAAAAAATTAGTCCATGACACCTGGCCATGCTTTAGTCCCTTACAGATAGGAGGAAAGGAGGCTACAGAAAGTAGAAAAATCAGCCAAATTATTCTTTTTTTTTAGACCTTTACCTTATATTATTATCTCTGTTTTACATGAGAAGCAGGGTGCAGAATGTAGAGGTGTCAAAAAGAAATGGTGGTGG
This sequence comes from Gracilinanus agilis, assembly GCF_016433145.1. Taxonomy (NCBI): domain Eukaryota; kingdom Metazoa; phylum Chordata; class Mammalia; order Didelphimorphia; family Didelphidae; genus Gracilinanus; species Gracilinanus agilis. The sequence continues at coordinate 143,515,786 of NC_058133.1, forward strand.
GGGTCATTTCTAACCCATCAGTAAGGATCCCTGCAGGCTGCATATAGTTAGAAAAATCATATGTTTTCATGTTTTTTTCTTTTCTTTTAATAATAAATTTTTTTCCAAAAAAAAAAAAAAACAAGCAACAACAACCTTTACCTTCTGTCTTAGAATCAATACTGTACTCGGACACTTCCCAGTGTAAGAAAGAAAATTTAGGTATTTATAGATATATATTAAATATGTGGCCGCCAGGAATCAACAATTCAGGTTGATTCTGTAATTAAATCAGACCCAAGTCAGCATCGGGTTGAGGAGTTTATTTACAATCTGGTAGGTAAAAAGTAGGAATAAAGAGAAAGGGAGAGAAGAAGGTTAAAAAGCTTAATAAATGAAGCTGTAAGCCACAAGGCCCAACAGCCAGATAGGCAGAGTTTAGAATTGGCCCAGCTAGGCCAAGGAAGTCAGCCTAACTTACCCACGTGACAATATAGAGCGTAAGCGTTCTGTGGTCTCAGGAGATGATTCTTCTTCCAGTTCGAGACGGCAACTGCCCCCACAGGAAGTTCACTAACTTACTTAAAAAGATAGTGTCTTTCATCACTTCCTGTGGTCCACCTCTAATTCAAATGGACAAATGGCAGTTTCTGCATTGATTTGGACTGCCCAAAGGGTAGTCAGTCCCTTGTTCTTGATTTGTTAGTGTGGATAACTCGTCTCCCCTCCCCACTAAGAGAGGTGAGAGTGACATCATTAGCAAGCCTGGGTTGAGTAGATTTTTTGACTACTAATGGGATCAAGCTAATTCTATTTACACACCAGCTGTGTGACCTTGGGCAAGTCACTTGACCCCCATTGTCCACCCTTACCACTCTTCCACCTATGAGCCAATACAAAGAAGTTAAGGGTTTTTAAAAAAAAAAAAAGAATCAATACTGTACATTGCTTCCAAAGTAGAAGAGCATTAAGGACTAGGCAATGGAGATAAAGTGACTTGCCCAGAGTCACACAGATAAGAAGTATCTGGGGCCAGATTTGAACCTAGGACCTCCTGCCTCTAGGTCTGACTCTCAATCCACTACCCACCTGCCCACCCCACTCCAAGTTATTCTAATAAAGTATTCACCAGGGAAAAGAATTTTTTTTAATTTTAGTTATTGAAATATAGTCCAGATGTGGAATATTTGAGTATCACTTAACAGCAGCGTGACCTGATTACTCTGAGTCTCAATTTCTAGCACTTAGCACAGCACGTGACACAGTAGATACTTAATAAATGTTTATTTGATTATCTGTAAAGTGGGTGATACCTTTCTACCTCGCAGGGCTGTTATAAAGATCCACTAGAATAATAAATATGATTTGGAGGGAAACTTACAATTTTATCTAAATAGAAATTATTGCTATTATTATTCTACATCTCACTTTTACTAATGAAAAATTCACTTTGATTTCTTAGAGGCACAGACTCGATGTTTAAACAATATACTTAGAGCTTAGTGAAGAGTCCCTAAGTAAAATCATGAACTTCATCAAAAAAGAAAACTTCTCGGAATTGGGGCAAGAGGGGAGAGATGGAGCTGGAGTGGCCTTCTGGTTTGCTCACTCCTTATTGTCTTTTGGCAGAGGGATAGAATCATTAAAAGAATGTAGAATGCATAATGTCACATAGAAAGAGGACCTCAGAGTCAGAGAATGTTAGAAGAGAAAGCCGTCTTACACATCATCTACTGAAACCCTCATTCATGGAGTGACTTGCTCAAAGTCACACTGCTGGTTAGTGTCAAAGCAAGATCTCCTCTCAGCTGTGTGATTTTGCCACTTCACCCTAATGTTCCATCAGCCTCCTCCCTTCCTATTCCTTTCCACCTCCTCCAGCCATACAATGGTTGAGAAGTATGTTGAGAGAATCCCCACACTCCTACTCAACCAGGAGAGGAGTTTGGACTCAGCAGGTGACTGAGCAATAGCTTCACACTCTGGGTGCTTGGAAAAATATCATCTTGGAGCTGGCCTGTTTTACTGAAAGTGTTTCTAGGTAGATGTTTGTGGATAAGTGGTAGCTGTCTGTAACTAAAGGATATACTTTTATCGAACCCATCCCGATGCCTTGAGGGGGTGTTTTATAGCAATCTTAAATATGGCTGAGCAGCATAGGCTTGAAAACTCCAAAGCAAACCTTCATTTTTATCACAGCATTTTCAACAGCAGGGGACATCTTTCGAGTTGCTCTCTACTGCTGCTTCTGCTGCTTCACATACAGTTTCTAAAGCAGTAGGTGGCATTTGTAAAAAGTCCCTAGCTCTCAAAGATTGGATTGGATAAGCATATATCTTCCCCTTGGAGATGGATTCTAATTTAAATGTAATCACCATAAAACTGCTTAAATTCTCTTTAAAGGCTGCCCTTTACCTTGCCAGGGGTTCCATTACCCCTGCGGTACTATGGCAAGATACCACTCTGTTGCTAGATGTCCCAAAGCAGAGTCAGTCTGGCTGAAAAATTCAGTAAACCTAATTTGTTGTTGAAAACCTATATGTTAAAGGGTCCAAGTTGAAATGGAAGAGCATGCTGGTCCTTTTACATTCCATTTCCAAGTTGGTGAAAACTTCTCCACAATAGTCTCTGCATCACTCCAAGTTAAGTTTTAGATTATGTTTTCTTCCTTCCTACTTTCATTCCCTTCCTCTTTTTCTCATCTCCCCCCTCATCCTTTTTTTTGTGCAAAGGATGGGACTCCTCTAGAAGAGCCCAGTGGAGGATAGACTAATCAATATTGGGTCCAGAGGAAGAGGGAAGGAACATAGGATGATGGTACATGGGTATAAAGACTCAACTTTACAAGGCATGAGTTGAGAGAGAAATGGATAGAGTGAATATTATTTTGCTCTCTTTATCCAAGATCTAGGGTATTTAGTGGACTGTAAATCTAATGTAAGTTAGTGGGATAATATTAGTACTGTGAAAGAACTAATGTGATTTTGGGGCTGCATTAAAAGAGCATAGCCATTTTTTCTTTTTTATTCTTTCTCTTCTTCCCACTTCTTCCCTCTCCCCAAGAAGGCAAGTATATGATATAGATTGTACAGATATTACCATATAACATATATTTCCCTGTTTATCATTTTGGGAAATAAGACACATATTACCTACACTAGAGAAAAATCCATGGGGGAAATAAAGTGAAGAATGTTATGTTTGGACATAGCTAACATGAGAATTTGTTCCTCTTGGATAAGCACATTTAATATAATTTATTACATATTTAATACAAACCATATGTATTGTGTTATATTACATATATTATGCTATGCATAGAAATAAATATGTGGTAGCTAAAAGAAAAAGAAAAAAGAGCATAGCTTCCAAAAATAGAAACGTAATTGTTCCACTCTTTCATCATCATTTTTGTTTATTCTGCTTTCATCAGCACTGATAGAGAGAATATTGCGTTCAATTCTGGGTGTCATTGTTTAAGAAAATTGATAAGCACAAGAGGGTCCAAAAGAGGTCAACAAGGATAGTAAAGTCTCCCATGTCATATGAGGATAAGTTGGAAGAACTAACCATGTTCAGTCCAAAGAGAAGATTCAAGGAAGAAAAATGATAGCTATAGAGGAGTGATTATTTTGTTCACTTGGCTCCCAAAATAGGAGCAAAAAATTAAAATTTAGTTTTCATTATATAAAAAACTTAAATAATTAGATCTATCCAAAGATCTCATGCTCTATCTCAAGAGGTCATCAAGCAAAGGTTGGAAGATCATTTGATAGATATGTTATAAATAATTCCTTTCATGTATTGATGAGAACCAACTCAAACTTGGGGATTTATGGGATTAGACATATAGAGCTGGAAGGAGCCTCATTGAACATGTACTCTGATCTTGAAACCCAGGGAGGCTGTAACTTGCCCAGAGTCACACAGATACTCCTCTCACCTGCTTACTTAGTCATTGCAGCACATGGCAGTCTAGTAATGTCCCATACTTTCTTGTATCTCTGCTATTATTGTGAAATCTATAGGCATTCTCCTCTGACAGAATAACTCTAAGGAAAGGAGCAATTTCAAGGCTGAGTGATTAGACTAGAGGAATGGATATATCATACAAGAAAAGATGAGGCAGACATTTCATTGCTTTTTTCTAGATCTAATATAACATTCAAATAGAGAACTGACATATCTTGGTGTGCAGAAGCGCAGGGTTCTCTCCAAACTTCTAGAAGTTTTATGGCATTAGAAGGCTGTAGGACAAATAGAATGAAGATGACTAAATACTAAAATGCAAAGGTGAGGCAGGAGAACTTTCCAGACATGAAGGACTCTGCAAAGGCATAGAGTCCAGAGATGGAATGCTGTGTGTGAAGAACAGCAAGCAGGCTGGTGCAGAGGAATGGAAGAATATGCAAAAGGGAGATGAATCAAGTGTAAGAACACTGGCAAGGCAGGAAAGAGCTAGGTTTGGAAAGGTTTTAAATGCCAAAGAGAAGATGAGGATTTTTTTATTTGGTTCTGGAGATAATAGAGAGCCACTGTAGTTTATTGAGTAGGAGGTGACATGGTCAGATCTACTTTTTATGAAAATCACTTAATTAGTTGACTGGAAGACAAAAAATAAAGGAGTGATTGATATAATTCAGGGAATGGATGAGGAGATCAGGGTAGAAAGGGTAAAGAAGAAAAGAGCCAAAGACGGAACCTCTGCAAAGTATGGTTTAGGGGGCAAGAGGAGAAAAGAACTAGCAAAGGAGAAAGAGCATTCAGAGATGGAAGAGGACTTTAAGAATGCAGTGTCATAGAAACCAAGGTAGGAGGATGTTTATTGCCCTATGACCAGGCTAGCAAAGTTGGAGAAACTCATCCTAATCCTAGCTTTAGGGTAATTAAATTTTAACCTACAGTAACTCTGAAGATGACCTATTAAGTAATAATAGCATATAGTATTTACATGTTAGGGACCAAGACCTTAAGATAAGATAGTCACTCTTCTAAAAATAGATATCATTCACTCTTCTAAGATAAGATATTGATCATAGGCCCAGCCATGCTTGGAGACAGTAAGACGCCACCAGAGATTTTCTATGCTCCCTTTCCGCGTTCCTTTCCCCTTAGTATCTGCCGACCCCCTTCTGCCCTCAGCCTATATATTCTTGTCATAGATCTGCAATAAACGAGCCTTGCTTCCATCCAAACGACTCTGTCTTGCACGCGAGGTCTCCCCTCTTCTTCCCCTATGGGTTCTTAGGTTGCCGTTTCCCCGGATCCCTCGGTTGTGTCCGGCTGGACCTGGACATTTACATATTATTTTGAAGTTTGTAAATTACTTTACATATATTATCTTATTTTATTCTCACAACTGTATGCCACAGGTGCTATCATTATTCTCATTTTACAGATGATAAAAATGTATCAAAGAAACTATGTGACTTGCCATGGGGCACACAGCCAGGAAGTGCCCAAGACAGAGTTTAAACATGAGTTTTTCTCATTCCAATATCCAATCCTTTCTCCATTCTGCCAGACTGCTTTTCAGAAGTTGTGGCCTATGCCAGGGCAAAGAAAATTCCACATCAATGCTATCGTAGGTCTTTCCAGTATGTCTAGTATTTTATTTTACACTTATTTGGGTATGTGTCAGGTGCCCCCACTAGACTATAAATTCCCTAACATCAGGAGCTATGCCTTATCTAGGTAGCCAGTACATAGAGCACTGAGTCTAAAGTCAGAAAGACCTAAATTCAAATCCTGCCTCAGACACTAGCTGTGCAACCCTAGGCAAGTCACCTAACCTGTTTGTGTCACAGTTTCCTCAGTTGTAAAATGGGAATAAAAGAAGCACCTACCTCAAGGAGTTGTTGTGAGAACCAAATGAGATAATATCTGTAAAGTGCTTAGCACATGCCTGGCACATAGCACTTGCTTCATAAATGCTTATTCCCTTCAGAATTTCATATTCCCTTTGACTAACCTTTTGATCAACGAGTAGGCAATAAATGTCTATTAAAATGAACTGTCTATGCTTGCTTTTCCTTCATTAGAGCTGATAATCAAGACTACTTCTTCAGTAGCCCAGAGATATAAGGAATCTAGCACTACATTGGTGAAGAGATATAGGGTTGACTTAAAAGCTTGAACCTCAGCATGAAAGCTTTTCTGGCCACATATCTATGTGAAATGCCAGGAATGAAGTTAGACTGAAGAAAGACAATTAATTGCCTTTCCTCTTGGGCTTATTTTTGTCCCAGTGCCTTTCCCATCTTTTAATCATCTACACAAGGGAATAAGAGTTTTGTAACTGAGAAATTGAAGAGGCTGAACCCTGAGAGCTCTTGGTAGTTTGTTGGAATATAATATGATATAATATAATATAATATAATATAATATAATATAATATAATATAATATAATATAATATAATA